>NC_088407.1:942500-1060000 GCF_034236695.1 Oncorhynchus nerka | reverse complement strand
AGGACACAGGGTTAATACAGGGTTATCACAGAGGACACAGGGTTAATACAGGGTTAATACAGAGGACACAGGGTTAATACAGGGTTAACACAGAGGACACAGGGTTAATACAGGGTTAACACCAGAGACATGGTTAACACAGGGTTAACACCAGAGACATGGTTAACTGCCTATTTCTCAGCCCCAGAAACTAGAATATGCATATAATAGACAGATTAGGATAGAAAACACTAAAGTTTCCAAAACTGTAAAAGTTTTCTGTGAGTATAACATAACTGATATTGCAGGCGAAAGCCTGAGGAAAATCCAATCAGGAAGTGCCTCTTATTTTGAAACCTCTCTGTTCCTATGCATGTCTCTCCTCCATTTAAAGGGATATCAACCAGATTCCTTTTACTATGGCTTCCCTAAGGTGTCAACAGTCTTTAGACATAGTTTCAGGCTTTTATTTTGAAAAATGAGCGTGAAGGATCACATTGCGTAAGTGGAGAGGTGGGTGCTTTCAGAGTGAGTTTTTGCGCAACTGATTAAAGCCACCATTGTTCCTCCCGCTGTTATTGAAAAAGCTACACACTGATATATTATCGAATATATATTTTAAAAACAACCTGAGGATTGATTATAAAAAACGTTCTTCATGTTTCTGTGGAATTTATGGATATTATTTGGAATATACGTCTGCGTTGTTGTGACCGCTCTTTCCTGTGGATTTCTGAACATAACGCGACAAACAAACGTCGGTATTTTGGCTATAAAAATAATCTTTATGGAACAAAAGGAACATTTGTTGTGTAACTGGGAGTCTCGTGAGTGAAAACATCCGAAGATCATCAAAGGTAAACCATTTTTTTGATTGCTTTTCTGATTTTCGTGACCTAGCTACTTAATGCTAAGTGTACATAATGTTTTGTCGAGCGGTCGATAAACTTACACAAACGCTTGATTGCTTTCGCTGTAAAGCATAATTTAAAAATCTGAGACGACAGGTGGATTAACAAAAGGCTAAACTGGGTTTTCCTATATTGCACTTGTGATTTCATGAACATGAATATGAATTGTTTAAATATTTAATATTATTTGACTGCGGCACTATGCCATTTTTGACCTTTATTTAACAAGGCAAGTCAGTTAAGAACAAATTCTTATTTTCAATGACGGCCTAGGAAGGGTGGGTTAACTGCCTTGTTCAGGGGCAGAACGACAGATTTGTACCTTGTCAGCTCGGGGATTTGAACTTGCAACCTTTCGGTTACTATTCCAATGCTCTAACCACTAGGCTACCCTGCCGCCTCTACACTCTAACCACTAGGCTACCCTGCCGCCTCTACACTCTAACCACTAGGCTACCCTGCCGCCTCTACACTCTAACCACTAGGCTACCCTGCCGCCTCTACACTCTAACCACTAGGCTACCCTGCCGCCTCTACACTCTAACCACTAGGCTACCCTGCCGCCTCTACAACCACTAGGCTAACCACCACTAGGCTACCCTGCCGCCTCTACACTCTAACCACTAGGCTACCCTGCCGCCTCTACACTCTAACCACTAGGCTACCCTGCCGCCTCTACACTCTAACCACTAGGCTACCCTGCCGCCTCTACACTCTAACCACTAGGCTACCCTGCCGCCTCTACTAACCACTAGGCGCCCTACACTCTCTAACCACTAGGCTACCCTGCCGCCTCTACACTCTAACCACTAGGCTACCCTGCCGCCTCTACACTCTAACCACTAGGCTACCCTGCCTCCTCTACACTCTAACCACTAGGCTACCCTGCGGCTATTCAGCAGTTGCTGATGAAGTTAACACCACAGAGGACACAGGGTGACATGTGAATCATTGAGCCGATGCTCTTATCCAGAGTGACTTACAGGTAATGCAGGGCAGTTTAACAAACCATACAACTCTATGAACAAGGACTACTCCTAACGATGTCCAGAGAGGAGTGTACGAAAAGACATTTACAGGAAGAACTGGGCCGATAAAAAGTTCGGTAAGAATAAAACTGAGGGAGATTTTACCGTAATTCTGGTAACAAACATTGCAACTGCAGTTTTTACAGTAAATGTTCATTTTTACTGTGTAAATTGTTCAAACTATTCATTGTGCATAGAGTTGGGAGGTTTGTTCAACTAAAATTAAAATGTTTGTTTGGCATTTTAAAAAAGTGACAACTGACTCAGCGTAATTCTTCTGCCGTGGAATTGCCTTCTTCCAACAATTACATTACATTACAATTACAATACATTACAATTACATTACATTGATGCTGTTGATCACTGGTTGCCCTTCTTCCAACAAGAGCCCTATTCGGACAGGATTAGTTTTACTGGGGGAGGTCGGGTAATCAGACAGGATTAGTTTTACTGGGGGAGGTCAGGTAATCAGACAGGATTAGTTTTACTGGGGGAGGTCAGGTAATCAGACAGGATTAGTTTTACTGGGGGAGGTCAGGTAATCAGACAGGATTAGTTTTACTGGGGGAGGTCAGGTAATCAGACGGGGTTAGTTTTACTGGGGGAGGTCAGGTAATCAGACAGGATTAGTTTTACTGGGGGAGGTCAGGTAATCAGACGGGGTTAGTTTTACTGGGGGAGGTCAGGTAATCAGACGGGGTTAGTTTTACTGGGGGAGGTCAGGTAATCAGACAGGGTTAGGTCAGGTGATCAGACGGGGTTAGTTTTACTGGGGGAGGTCAGGTAATCAGACAGGATTAGTTTTACTGGGGGAGGTCAGGTAATCAGACAGGGTTAGTTTTACTGGGGAGGTCAGGTAATCAGACAGGGTTAGTTTTACTGGGGAGGTCAGGTAATCAGACAGGATTAGTTTTACTGGGGAGGTCAGGTAATCAGACGGGGTTAGTTTTACTGGGGAGGTCAGGTAATCAGACAGGGTTAGGTCAGGTGATCAGAAGGGTTAGTTTTACTGGGGAGGTCAGGTAATCAGACAGGATTAGTTTTACTGGGGAGGTCAGGTAATCAGACGGGGTTAGTTTTACTGGGGAGGTCAGGTAATCAGTTAGTTTTACTGGGGGAGGTCAGGTAATCAGACAGGGTTAGGTCAGGTGATCAGAAGGGGTTAGTTTTACTGGGGGAGGTAATCAGACGGGGTTAGTTTTACTGGGGGAGGTCAGGTAATCAGACAGGATTAGTTTTACTGGGGGAGGTCAGGTAATCAGACGGGGTTAGTTTTACTAGGGGAGGTCAGGTAATCAGACGGGGTTAGTTTTACTGGGGAGGTCAGGTAATCAGACAGGGTTAGGTCAGGTAATCAGACAGGGTTAGTTTTACTGGGGGAGGTCAGGTAATCAGACAGGGTTAGTTTTACTGGGGGAGGTCAGGTATTCAGACGGGGTTAGTTTTACTGGGGGAGGTCAGGTAATCAGACAGGGTTAGGTCAAGTAATCAGACGGGGTTAGTTTTACTGGGGGAGGTCAGGTAATCAGACGGGGTTAGTTTTACTGGGGGAGGTCAGGTAATCAGACAGGATTAGTTTTACTGGGGGAGGTCAGGTAATCAGACAGGGTTAGTTTTACTGGGGAAGGTCAGGTAATCAGACGGGGTTAGTTTTACTGGGGGAGGTCAGGTAATCAGACAGGATTAGTTTTACTGGGGGAGGTCAGGTAATCAGACGGGGTTAGTTTTACTAGGGGAGGTCAGGTAATCAGACGGGGTTAGTTTTACTGGGGGAGGTCAGGTAATCAGACAGGGTTAGGTCAGGTAATCAGACGGGGTTAGTTTTACTGGGGGAGGTCAGGTAATCAGACAGGGTTAGTTTTACTGGGGGAGGTCAGGTAATCAGACGGGGTTAGTTTTACTGGGGGAGGTCAGGTAATCAGACAGGGTTAGGTCAGGTAATCAGACGGGGTTAGTTTTACTGGGGAGGTCAGGTAATCAGACGGGGTTAGTTTTACTGGGGGAGGTCAGGTAATCAGACAGGGTTAGGTCAGGTAATCAGACAGGGTTAGTTTTACTGGGGGAGGTCAGGTAATCAGACGGGGTTAGTTTTACTGGGGGAGGTCAGGTAATCAGACAAGGTTAGTTTTACTGGGGGAGGTCAGGTAATCAGACAGGATTAGTTTTACTGGGGGAGGTCAGGTAATCAGACAGGGTTAGTTTTACTGGGGAGGTCAGGTAATCAGACGGGGTTAGTTTTACTGGGGAGGTCAGGTAATCAGACAGGGTTAGGTCAGGTAATCAGACGGGGTTAGTTTTACTGGGGAGGTCAGGTAATCAGACGGGGTTAGTTTTACTGGGGAGGTCAGGTAATCAGACAGGGTTAGGTCAGGTGATCAGACGGGTTAGTTTTACTGGGGAGGTCAGGTAATCAGACAGGATTAGTTTTACTGGGGAGGTCAGGTAATCAGACGGGGTTAGTTTTACTGGGGAGGTCAGGTAATCAGACGGGGTTAGTTTTACTGGGGAGGTCAGGTAATCAGACAGGGTTAGGTCAGGTGATCAGACGGGGTTAGTTTTACTGGGGGAGGTCAGGTAATCAGACAGGATTAGTTTTACTGGGGGAGGTCAGGTAATCAGACAGGGTTAGTTTTACTGGGGGAGGTCAGGTAATCAGACGGGGTTAGTTTTACTGGGGAGGTCAGGTAATCAGACAGGATTAGTTTTACTGGGGAGGTCAGGTAATCAGACGGGGTTAGTTTTACTAGGGGAGGTCAGGTAATCAGACGGGGTTAGTTTTACTGGGGAGGTCAGGTAATCAGACAGGGTTAGGTCAGGTAATCAGACGGGGTTAGTTTTACTGGGGAGGTCAGGTAATCAGACGGGGTTAGTTTTACTGGGGAGGTCAGGTAATCAGACGGGGTTAGTTTTACTGGGGGAGGTCAGGTAATCAGACAGGGTTAGGTCAGGTAATCAGACGGGGTTAGTTTTACTGGGGAGGTCAGGTAATCAGACGGGGTTAGTTTAACTGGGGGAGGTCAGGTAATCAGTTTTTTACTGGGGAGGTCAGGTAATCAGACAGGGTTAGTTTTACTGGGGAGGTCAGGTAATCAGACAGGGTTAGTTTTACTGGGGAGGTCAGGTAATCAGACGGGGTTAGTTTTACTGGGGGAGGTCAGGTAATCAGATGGGGTTAGTTTTACTGGGGAGGTCAGGTAATCAGACAGGGTTAGTTTTACTGGGGGAGGTCAGGTATTCAGACGGGGTTAGTTTTACTGGGGGAGGTCAGGTAATCAGACAGGGTTAGGTCAAGTAATCAGACGGGGTTAGTTTTACTGGGGAGGTCAGGTAATCAGACGGGGTTAGTTTTACTGGGGAGGTCAGGTAATCAGACAGGATTAGTTTTACTGGGGAGGTCAGGTAATCAGACAGGGTTAGTTTTACTGGGGAGGTCAGGTAATCAGACGGGGTTAGTTTTACTGGGGAGGTCAGGTAATCAGACAGGATTAGTTTTACTGGGGAGGTCAGGTAATCAGGTTAGTTTTATCAGGTAATCAGGGGGTTAGTTTTACTGGGGGAGGTCAGGTAATCAGACAGGGTTAGGTCAGGTAATCAGTTAGTTTTACTGGGGGAGGTCAGGTAATCAGACAGGATTAGTTTTACTGGGGAGGTCAGGTAATCAGACGGGGTTAGTTTTACTGGGGAGGTCAGGTAATCAGGGGTTAATAATCAGACGGGGTTAGTTTTACTGGGGAGGTCAGGTAATCAGACAGGGGTTAGTTTTACTGGGGGAGGTCAGGTAATCAGACAGGGTTAGGTCAGGTAATCAGACAGGGTTAGTTTTACTGGGGAGGTCAGGTAATCAGACGGGGTTAGTTTTACTGGGGAGGTCAGGTAATCAGACAAGGTTAGTTTTACTGGGGAGGTCAGGTAATCAGACAGGATTAGTTTTACTGGGGAGGTCAGGTAATCAGACAGGGTTAGTTTTACTGGGGGAGGTCAGGTAATCAGGTTAGTTTTACTGGGGGAGGTCAGGTAATCAGACGGGGTTAGTTTTACTGGGGAGGTCAGGTAATCAGACGGGGTTAGTTTTACTGGGGGAGGTCAGGTAATCAGGGGTTAGGTCAGGTGATCAATTAGTTTTACTGGGGGAGGTCAGGTAATCAGACAGGATTAGTTTTACTGGGGGAGGTCAGGTAATCAATTAGTTTTACTGGGGGAGGTCAGGTAATCAGACGGGTTAGTTTTACTGGGGAGGTAATCAGACAGGGTAATCAGACGGGGTTAGTTTTACTGGGGAGGTCAGGTAATCAGACAGGATTAGTTTTACTGGGGAGGTCAGGTAATCAGACAGGGTTAGTTTTACTGGGGAGGTCAGGTAATCAGACGGGGTTAGTTTTACTGGGGAGGTCAGGTAATCAGACAGGATTAGTTTTACTGGGGAGGTCAGGTAATCAGACGGGGTTAGTTTTACTGGGGAGGTCAGGTAATCAGACGGGGTTAGTTTTACTGGGGGAGGTCAGGTAATCAGACAGGGTTAGGTCAGGTAATCAGACTTAGTTTTACTGGGGGAGGTCAGGTAATCAGACGGGGTTAGTTTTACTGGGGGAGGTCAGGTAATCAGTTTTTTACTGGGGAGGTCAGGTAATCAGACAGGGTTAGGTCAGGTAATCAGGGGTTAGTTTTACTGGGGGAGGTCAGGTAATCAGACGGGGTTAGTTTAACTGGGGGAGGTCAGGTAATCAGACGGGGTTAGTTTTACTGGGGGAGGTCAGGTAATCAGACAGGGTTAGTTTTACTGGGGGAGGTCAGGTAATCAGACAGGGTTAGTTTTACTGGGGAGGTCAGGTAATCAGACGGGGTTAGTTTTACTGGGGGAGTTTTTAGTTTTACTGGGGAGGTCAGGTAATCAGACGGGGTTAGTTTTACTGGGGAGGTCAGGTAATCAGACAGGATTAGGTCAGGTAATCAGACGGGGTTAGTTTTACTGGGGGAGGTCAGGTAATCAGACGGGATTAGTTTTACTGGGGGAGGTCAGGTAATCAGACAGGGTTCGTTTTACTGGGGGAGGTCAGGTAATCAGACAGGATTAGTTTTACTGGGGGAGGTCAGGTAATCAGACAGGATTAGTTTTACTGGGGGAGGTCAGGTAATCAGACAGGGTTAGTTTTACTGGGGGAGGTCAGGTAATCATACGGGGTTAGTTTTACTGGGGGAGGTCAGGTAATCAGACAGGGTTGGGTCAGCTAATCAGACAGGGTTAGTTTTACTGGGGGAGGTCAGGTAATCAGACAGGGTTCGTTTTACTGGGGGAGGTCAGGTAATCAGACGGGGTTAGTTTTACTGGGGGAGGTCAGGTAATCAGACAGGATTAGTTTTACTGGGGGAGGTCAGGTAATCAGACGGGGTTAGTTTTACTGGGGGAGGTCAGGTAATCAGACAGGGTTAGTTTTACTGGGGGAGGTCAGGTAATCCGAATTATGTGCACGAGCACCAAACACCACACGTGTAATTTCAGTCCCGTCTGTTGTTCGACAAGCTCCTCTGATACGTCCTGTTCTAGTCGACATCCCTGTGTTTGGAGAGAAATGTCTGAGTGACAGCTGTTTCTCTCGCAGTTTGAGCAAGAAAACAGCTGCTTTGATGCATTGAACCAAGTGCTGAGCCTAAGCTGTGTATGAATCCTGGCTGTATCACAACCGGCCGTGTGAAAAAGTAATTTCCCCGTTACTCTCAATAACTGGTGGTGCTGCTTCCCCCTTACAATCAATAACTGGGGGTGCCACTTCCCCTTACTCTCAATAACTGGTGGTGCCACTTCCCCCTTACTCTCAATAACTGGTGGTGCTGCTTCCCCCTTACAATCAATAACTGGGGGTGCCACTTCCCCTTACTCTCAATAACTGGTGGTGCCGCTTCCCCTTACTCTCAATAACTGGTGGTGCCGCTTCCCCCTTACAATCAATAACTGGGGGTGCCACTTTCCCCTTACCCTCAATAACTGGGGGTGCCACTTTCCCCTTACCCTCAATAACTGGTGGTGCCACTTCCCCTTACACTCAATAACTGGGGGTGCCACTTCCCCCTTACTCTCAATAACTGGGGGTGCCACTTCCCCCTTACACTCAATAACTGGGGGTGCCACTTCCCCCTTACACTCAATAACTGGTGGTGCTGCTTCCCCCTTACTCTCAATAACTGGTGGTGCTGCTTCCCCCTTACTCTCAATAACTCAGGCCACATTTAGCTGTAATGACTCCAACCAACCACTTCCTGTAGTTATTGATCAGGCCACGTTTAGCTGTAATGACTCCAACCAAACACTTCCTGTAGTTATTGATCAGGCCACGTTTAGCTGTAATGACTCCAACCAAACACTTCCTGTAGTTATTGATCAGGCCACGTTTAGCTGTAATGACTCCAACCAAACACTTCCTGTAGTTATTGATCAGGCCACGTTTAGCTGTAATGACTCCAACCAAACACTTCCTGTAGTTATTGATCAGGCCACGTTTAGCTGTAATGACTCCAACCAAACACTTCCTGTAGTTATTGATCAGGCCACGTTTAGCTGTAATGACTCCAACCAACCACGTTTAGCTGTAATGACTCCAACCAACCACTTCCTGTAGTTATTGATCAGGCCACGTTTAGCTGTAATGACTCCAACCAACCACTTCCTGTAGTTATTGATCAGGCCACGTTTAGCTGTAATGACTCCAACCAAACACTTCCTGTAGTTATTGATCAGTCCACCTTTAGCTGTAATGACTCCAACCAAACACTTCCTGTAGTTATTGATCAGGCCACGTTTAGCTGTAATGACTCCAACCAAACACTTCCTGTAGTTATTGATCAGGCCACGTTTAGCTGTAATGACTCCAACCAAACACTTCCTGTAGTTATTTATCAGGCCACGTTTAGCTGTAATGACTCCAACCAAACACTTCCTGTAGTTATTGATCAGGCCACGTTTAGCTGTAATGACTCCAACCAAACACTTCCTGTAGTTATTGATCAGGCCACGTTTAGCTGTAATGACTCCAACCAAACACTTCCTGTAGTTATTTATCAGGCCACGTTTAGCTGTAATGACTCCAACCAAACACTTCCTGTAGTTATTTATCAGTATCTCACGCCACTGTGGAGGAAGTTAGCCCACTCTTGCATGCAGAACTGCTTTAACTCAGCAACATGTGGGTTTTCCAAAATGAACTGCTCGTTTCAAGTCCTGCTACAACATCTCAATTGGGATTAGGTCTGGACTTGGACTAGGCCATTCCAGAACATCAACTTTGTTGCATTTCAACCATTTTCATGTTGATTGTGTGTTCTGGATCATTGCCTTGCTGCATGACCAGCAGCACTGTCGTTCTTTGCCTTGCTGCATGACCCAGCAGCGCTGTCGTTCTTTGTCTTGCTGCATGACCCAGCAGCGCTGTCGTTCTTTGTCTTGCTGCATGACCCAGCAGCGCTGTCGTTCTTTGCCTCGCTGCATGACCCAGCAGCGCTGTCGTTCTTTGTCTCGCTGCATGACCCAGCAGCGCTGTCGTTCTTTGCCTCGCTGCATGACCCAGCAGCGCTCTCGTTCTTTGTCTCGCTGCATGACCCAGCAGCGCTGTCGTTCTTTGTCTCGCTGCATGACCCAGCAGCGCTGTCGTTCTTTGTCTTGCTGCATGACCCAGCAGCGCTGTCGTTCTTTGTCTTGCTGCATGACCCAGCAGCGCTGTCGTTCTTTGCGTTTTCATTTAGAAAATAATCTCTCCGCAGAAGCGTTCGGTTACAGTGATGGTCAACACAGCTCGATTGCCGTAGCAACATCAGGGAAACTGGGCAGAAGTGAGTGGTGCTTTAAATACAGTAGTTCTGCAACGTCTTTAATTGAGCCTCATTCTCCTTAATTGCCAGCCTCAACATGTTACGGAAAGAGTAGGGAAAGCCCTGGAGACAGGTCGTCTGGATTCTGGACAGACAATAAATTGGCAGATGCAAACAGATGATCATATTTGGTAGGGGGGCTCCCGAGTGGCGCAGAAGTCTAAGGCACTGCATCTCAGTGCAAGAAGCGTCACTGCAGTCCCTGGTTCGAATCCTGACTGCATCATATTCGGCCGTGATTGGGAATCCCATAGGGCAGCGCATAATTGGCCTAGGGTCATCCAGGTTTGGCCTGGGGTTGGCAGTCATTGTCAATAAGAATGTGTTCTTAACCGACTTGCTTAGTTAAATAAAAAGGTTAAATAAAAAGGTTAAACATAGTGTACAACAGTTCTTGAGAGCATGAACAAAACAAAGTGGTTAGGCTACTTGTGAACCGGCATTTGAGTTGTGTGGTTCCAATATCAACAAGTCCCTTATCTCTGGTATGAATCAACAGTCCCTTATCTCTGGTATGAATCAACAAGTCCCTTATCTCTGGTATGAATCAACAGTCCCTTATCTCTGGTATGAATCAACAGTCCCTTATCTCTGGTATGAATCAACAGTCCCTTATCTCTGGTATGAATCAACAGTCCCTTATCCCTGGTATGAATCAACAGTCCCTTATCTCTGGTATGAATCAACAGTCCCTTATCCCTGGTATGAATCAACAGTCCCTTATCCCTGGTATGAATCAACAGTCCCTTATCCCTGGTATGAATCAACAGTCCCTTATCTCTGGTATGAATCAACAGTCCCTTATCCCTGGTATGAATCAACAGTCCCTTATCTCTGGTATGAATCAACAGTCCCTTATCTCTGGTATGAATCAACAGTCCCTTATCTCTGGTATGAATCAACAGTCCCTTATCTCTGGTATGAATCAACAGTCCCTTATCCCTGGTATGAATCAACAAGTCCCTTATCTCTGGTATGAATCAACAGTCCCTTATCTCTGGTATGAATCAACAGTCCCTTATCTCTGGTATGAATCAACAGTCCCTTATCTCTGGTATGAATCAACAGTCCCTTATCTCTGGTATGAATCAACAGTCCCTTATCTCTGGTATGAATCAACAGTCCCTTATCTCTGGCATGAATCAACAGTCCCTTATCTCTGGTATGAATCAACAGTCCCTTATCTCTGGTATGAATCAACAGTCCCTTATCTCTGGCATCAATCAACAGTCCCTTATCTCTGGTATAAACTGGCATGCGTCAACAGTCCCTTATCTCTGGGATAAACTGGCATGCATCAACAGTCCCTTATCTCTGGTATAAACTGGCATGCATCAACAGTCCCTTATCTCTGGTATAAACTGGCATGCATCAACAGTCCCTTATCTCTGGTATAAACTGGCATGCATCAACAGTCCCTTATCTCTGGTATAAACTGGCATGCATCAACAGTCCCTTATCTCTGGTATAAACTGGCATGCATCAACAGTCCCCCTTATCTCTGGTATAAACTGGCATGCATCAACAGTCCCTTATCTCTGGTATAAACTGGCATGCATCAACAGTCCCTTATCTCTGGTATAAACTGGCATGCATCAACAGTCCCTTATCTCTGGTATAAACTGGCATGCATCAACAGTCCCTTATCTCTGGTTTAAACTGGCATGCGTCAACAGTCCCTTATCTCTGGTTTAAACTGCATGCATCAACAGTCCCTTATCTCTGGTATAAACTGGCATGCGTCAACAGTCCCTTATCTCTGGCATGAATCAACAGTCCCTTATCTCTGGTATAAGCTGGCATGAGTCAACAGTCCCTTATCTCTGGTATAAACTGGCATGCATCAACAGTCCCTTATCTCTGGTATAAACTGCATGCATCAACAGTCCCTTATCTCTGGTATAAGCTGGCATGCATCAACAGTCCCTTATCTCTGGTATAAACTGGCATGCATCAACAGTCCCTTATCTCTGGTATAAACTGGCATGCATCAACAGTCCCTTATCTCTGGTATAAACTGGCATGCGTCAACAGTCCCTTATCTCTGGTATAAACTGGCATGCGTCAACAGTCCCTTATCTTTGGTATAAACTGGCATGCGTCAACAGTCCCTTATCTCTGGTATAAACTGGCATGCATCAACAGTCCCTTATCTCTGGCATGAATCAACAGTCCCTTATCTCTGGTATAAACTGGCATGCGTCAACAGTCCCTTATCTTTGGTATAAACTGGCATGCGTCAACAGTCCCTTATCTCTGGTATAAACTGGAATGCATCAACAGTCCCTTATCTCTGGTTTAAACTGTCATGCATCAACAGTCCCTTATCTCTGGTTTAAACTGGCATGCATCAACAGTCCCTTATCTCTGGTATAAACTGCATGCATCAACAGTCCCTTATCTCTGGTATAAACTGGCATGCATCAACAGTCCCTTATCTCTGGTTTAAACTGGCATGCGTCAACAGTCCCTTATCTCTGGTTTAAACTGCATGCATCAACAGTCCCTTATCTCTGGTATAAACTGGCATGCGTCAACAGTCCCTTATCTCTGGCATGAATCAACAGTCCCTTATCTCTGGTATAAACTGGCATGCATCAACAGTCCCTTATCTCTGGTATAAACTGGCATGCGTCAACAGTCCCTTATCTCTGGTATAAACTGGCATGCGTCAACAGTCCCTTATCTCTGGTATAAACTGGCATGCATCAACAGTCCCTTATCTTTGGTATAAACTGGCATGCGTCAACAGTCCCTTATCTCTGGTATAAACTGGCATGCATCAACAGTCCCTTATCTCTGGCATGAATCAACAGTCCCTTATCTCTGGTATAAACTGGCATGCGTCAACAGTCCCTTATCTCTGGTATAAACTGGCATGCGTCAACAGTCCCTTATCTCTGGCATGAATCAACAGTCCCTTATCTCTGGTATAAACTGGCATGCGTCAACAGTCCCTTATCTTTGGTATAAACTGGCATGCGTCAACAGTCCCTTATCTTTGGTATAAACTGGCATGCATCAACAGTCCCTTATCTCTGGTATAAACTGGCATGCATCAACAGTCCCTTATCTCTGGTATAAACTGGCATGCATAATTCAAGACAATGTTTAAATTGTGTGCAGCGCAATGGACATACAGTGCATTGGGAAAGTATTCAGACCCCTTGACTTCTTCCGCATTTTGTTACAGCACTATTACAAAATAGATTAAATTGTTCTGTTCTCAATCTACACACAATACCACATAATGACATCACAATACCCCATAATGACAAAGCAACACCCCATAATGACATCACAATACCCCATAATGACATCACAATACCCCATAATGACATCACAATACCCCATAATGACATCACAATACCCCATAATGACATCACAACACCCCATAATGACATCACAATACGCCATAATGACATCACAATACCCCATAATGACATCACAATACGCCATAATGACATCACAATACCCCATAATGACATCACAACACCCCATAATGACAACACAACACCCCATAATGACAACACAACACCCCATAATGACAACACAACACCCCATAATGACATCACAATACGCCATAATGACATCACAATACCCCATAATGACATCACAATACCCCATAATGACATCACAATACCCCATAATGACAACACAATACCCCATAATGACATCACAATACCCCATAATGACATCACAATACCCCATAATGACAAAACAACACCCCATAATGACATCACAATACCCCATAATGACATCACAATACCCCATAATGACATCACAATACCCCATAATGACATCACAATACCCCATAATGACATCACAATACCCCATAATGACATCACAATACCCCATAATGACATCACAATACCCCATAATGACAAAGCAAAAACAGGTCATTTAAACAAGTGATATAAAAATAAAAACTGAATACATTAACATCACATTTACATAAGTATTCAGACCCTTTACTCAGTACTTTTATGAAGCACCTTTGGCAGCGATTACAGCCTAGAGTCTTCTTGGGTATGACGCTACAAGCTTGGCACACCTGTATTTGGGGAGTTTCTCCCATTCTACTCTGCAGATCCTCTCAAGCTCTGTCAGGTTGGATGGGGGAGCGACGCTGCACAGCTATTTCCAGGTCTCTCCAGAGATGTTAGATCAGGTTCAAGTCTGGGCTCTGGCTGGGCCACTCAAGGACATTCAGAGACTTGTCCAGAAGCCACTCCTGCAAAGTCAAAGGGTCTGAATACTTTCCCGAATGCACTGTATAACGCAAGTCTCAGGAAACACTGTCTGGGTTGGCAATACTCAGTGTAGAAAACAGACGGCCCACAACCTGGACCTACAGGCTGTGGTGAAAGAAAGAAAAGGAGGGCTTCAGCAGAGCAGGGGAGTATCCATTTGGATTTCATTTACTGTGAATATTGCAGGTCATTTGTGTAGGCTATTAGCCATGAAAAGCGGGTAGTGGCTGAATTTATCCTCAAGCCCACTACTTTTTTCCCCCTCATTGTTACGCTACTTGATATGTAATACTTATTTTAAAAAGTTTATAAATAACTAAATGACAGTATATTGCTATAGATAGTACACTGTATAATGAATAGTCAGCTAGTGTTGTGGGTGGACTCACTGCATAATGAATAGTCAGCTAGTGTTGTGGGTGGACTCACTGCATAATGAATAGTCAGCTAGTGTTGTGGGTGGACTCACTGCATAATGAATAGTCAGCTAGTGTTGTGGGTGGACTCACTGTATAATGAATAGTCAGCTAGTGTTGTGGGTGGACTCACTGCATAATGAATAGTCAGCTAGTGTTGTGGGTGGACTCACTGTATAATGAATAGTCAGCTAGTGTTGTGGGTGGACTCACTGCATAATGAATAGTCAGCTAGTGTTGTGGGTGGACTCACTGCATAACGAATAGTCAGCTAGTGTTGTGGGTGGACTCACTGCATAATGAATAGTCAGCTAGTGTTGTGGGTGGACTCACCTCACTGCATAATGAATAGTCAGCTAGTGTTGTGGGTGGACTCACTGCATAATGAATAGTCAGCTAGTGTTGTGGGTGGACTCACTGCATAATGAATAGTCAGCTAGTGTTGTGGGTGGACTCACCTCACTGCATAATGAATAGTCAGCTAGTGTTGTGGGTGGACTCACTGCATAATGAATAGTCAGCTAGTGTTGTGGGTGGACTCACTGTATAATGAATAGTCAGCTAGTGTTGTGGGTGGACTCACTGCATAATGAATAGTCAGCTAGTGTTGTGGGTGGACTCACTGCATAATGAATAGTCAGCTAGTGTGGTGGGTGGACTCACTGCATAATGAATAGTCAGCTAGTGTTGTGGGTGGACTCACTGTATAATGAATAGTCAGCTAGTGTTGTGGGTGGACTCACTGCATAATGAATAGTCAGCTAGTGTTGTGGGTGGACTCACTGCATAATGAAGTCAGCTCATATCATACAGGTCCAGACGAACTGTGTTATGCCAGTAGGCACTTCCATTACTTTTTTGTTGCAGGTTAGGAGACTGAGGTTAAGGTAAGGGGGGGAGAAAAAAACACTCTCCTAACCTGCTACAAAAATCCCATGTATGAAGTGCCGTGATCAGCTCTAGGTAGTGATTTAACGTTAGCTAGCCAACCACATCCCTAGAACGGAACTTCCACCCTGCTCTAGCTAGGGTTGTGGTGGTAATACCATCTAAACTTTGACTGACAAAAACACATAGCTTGCTTTAATGACCACTGACTAGTCAAACATCTAGAGTCAATTTCACTGGCAAATGAGCTACTTGGGTAATGTAGCACAACAATGTTTATATGAACAAGAAGGTGATAGATATCATGTCCCCAGAGCTGCAGTCCAAACACGTTATTTTTAACCCCTCACTCAGCCAGCTCCTTTCCGTCGGGGGAATCCCCCGTCCAAACCGAATGCAGTTTCATCGCCACCTCAAATTCACTAACCTCGGCCCTCGATTTAGTTCGAGGGAACGAGTGGACAACTTTGGTCACTTGCGGGGTTGATATGACCCACAATTAAACTCAAACTGTAGTCAACATGTCAAACTCTGGTGACAGCGAAGTGTCAAATGTAATAAACAAGGCTGCATTTTCGGCATGTCAGGGGAAAAAAACTATAAAAAGGTAGCTCTCTAAAATATATAGACATTGATTTTTAGCGTTGGCAAATTGACCTAGTCTCGTAGTGAGGAGCCTATAAAACGTAACGTTAGCTACCTGACAGGAGTGTTATCTAGCTACCTGACAGGAGTGTTATCTAGCTACCTGACAGGAGTGTTATCTAGCTACCTGACAGGAGTGCTGGCAAGATACGTTATCTTGCTAGGTACATTAATAGCTTTAGGTTGGTTGTTTTTAAGCTCAACTTCGGATCATCTCTCTCCTTCGCTTGGGCAATGACGGGCTGGGGGTTTAGGGTTGAGAGCTGTCTACTTTGAAACGCAGCCTTAAGTCGAATGGTCATTACTAGCGAGCCAGACAGCCAAAATTAGAATCCCTAGCTAGATGGATGGACAAGCTTGCTAACGTGTCGGCAGCCAAAACGTGTCTTAAATTAAGATTGTTTTATTCTTGATAATGAATTATAAAATGAACTACAGCATCGTGCACTGTGAATGGTGAGCCCTCAGTCTGACTCCCAGGCAGACAGATTGTAGCTATCTTTAGCTTGTTACAGTGAACTCTCAGTTTGAATGGCCAGCTGATTGAATAGCCAACTAGTTAGCCGGTGCTGTCATAGCCTAGGCTAGTAGCTATCGGTGTGTGTGTGTGTGTAGCTGATAGCCAGCTAATGTTAGTTAACAAGCTCGAGTCTAACCGTGGTTTTCTGGACGTGTCCTCGCTGCGTTATGGTCTTGCTGTGTTTCTCGTTAGCCACTTTCATCCGTTGGACCGCCGACATGTCGACAACCGGTGTGTCACAGCCACGAAATAACGATACACTAACTCAACCACCGGCGTATCACTTACAGATAAGGACTAATGTGAAAGGAGGGCAGTTTGTTGATTAGATTTTTTTTTTTTTTAAAGCGATGAATAAGAATAGCCGATAACTGCTAGCGTCCAGGCCGCGAAGGCTAACGGTTGTTAGCTTGCTGTTAGCCGGCTGGCTACCGGAAGTAGATGCTTCTACCCTCGTCACGTGTCGAGGGTCTAGTGTGACACATGTTTTCTAAGGGGCAGATCTAGTGTCGATCTATTCTACCCCAAACTAGACTAAAACGATGCAGAGGGACAAACCAAAACCAGCTCTGGGATCCGTTTCACAAATTAAATGAAGTTAGCTTTTTTATTAAGAAATACTGGCTAATTTGCCTGCATTTCAAGCAGTGTTGTTTTGTTGTTGTATCTCTTCAGTTCGAACGTATTTGACATGGACTTGTTTTAGCTGTGCATGTTCCTCCACATACCTTCGCTATCCCGGTTTCCCTGTAACTGAAAAACATCTTCCTAAACTCGTCCGTTTCGGGGTGGTCCACATGAATGTAGTCGAGGACCGGTCAACTCCGTTCTCTTATATCGAGGCGGAGTTGAGTTTTGATAACTGGTAGCTGGATTTACAACATTTAGGCACCATCAGTCGATTCTTGTAAAAATGTACATTTCCAACTGCGGTCCTGAAATTCATACTTTTAATAAGAACCTATTAAATACAACATCTAATTCCATTTGTCACATGCGCCGAATATAACGAATGTAGAATTGTTCGTGAAATGTTTGCTAACGACCTTTCCCAACAATACAGAGTTTAAAGTTAAATAAAACAGTTACTTCTTCTATGGTGGGGTCTATCGGGGGTTGGCATCCAACGTTATGGTGCATTACCGCCACCTACTGTACTGGCGTGCGGGCCAGAGACAGGGAGAAACTAAATCCTACATGCCAGCCTCGTTGCTCTTAAAAATAGATCATAAAATATTTGAGACTATATCTAATGACGTTCTAGTAAATATACTCTTTAAACTAATTTCCTGTATCCCCTTCTCCCTCAGGGTGGTTAGAGTGTTGGACTAGTAACCGAAAGGTTGCAAGTTCGAATCCCCGAGCTGACAAGGTACAAATCTGTCGTTCTATCCCTGAACAGGCAGTTAACCCACTAGGCCGTCATTGAAAATAAGAATTTGTTCTTAACTGACTTGCCTAGTAAAATAAAGCAAATAAAACAATATTAGATCTCAGCCTCTCGCTTTCCCTCTGATACTGCCCGCACTGTAGCAATACATACTCCACTATCTCTGTTTCCTGGCAATAATCACACTTTCCTGTTAGCCAGTACATCAACATCCCCACTACTTAGTGCTTGTTTAACCAGTACATCAACATCACCCACTACTTAGTGCTTGTTTAACCAGTACATCAACAACCCCCACTACTTAGTGCTTGTTTAGCCAGTACATCAACATCCCCACTACTTAGTGCTTGTTTAGCCAGTACATCAACATCCCCACTACTTAGTGCTTGTTTAGCCAGTACATCAACATCCCCACTACTTAGTGCTTGTTTAGCCAGTACATCAACATCCCCACTATTTAGTGCTGGTTTAGCCAGTACATCAACATCCCCACTATTTAGTGCTGGTTTAGCCAGTACATCAACATCCCCACTACTTAGTGCTTGTTTAGCCAGTACATCAATCTCCCCCACTACTTAGTGCTTGTTCAGCCAGTACATCAACATCCCCATTACTTAGTGCTTGTTTAGCCAGTACATCAACATCCCCACTACTAAGTGCTTGTTCAGCCAGTACATCAACCTCCCCACTACTTAGTGCTTGTTTAGCCAGTACATCAACATCCCCCACTACTTAGTGCTTGTTTAGCCAGTACATCAACATCCCCACAACTTAGTGCTTGTTTAGCCAGTACATCAACATCCCCACTACTTAGTGCTTGTTTAGCCAGTACATCAACATCCCCACTACTTAGTGGCTGTTTAGCCAGTACATCAACTGCCTTGTTCCCCTCCACATGGGTTGGGACCCAAGTATCTATTATCTATATGGTTTTGTAGTATGTGATAAAGCAGGTCTCGTCTCCTTTGTGAGCTAAAGGACTGAAAACTCATCAACACTGCACATGACTCAGAGCAAATTTCTACACTGTCTGTCTTGACTTCCTCCACCCACTGCAAGGTCAATAGTAGTAGTAGTAGTAGTAGTAACAGTAGTAGCAGCAGTAGTAGTAGTAGCAGCAGTAGTAGTAACAATAGCAATAGTAGTAGTGACAGTAGTAGTAGTACTAATAACAGTAGTAGTAGTAGTAACAGTAGTAGTAGTAGTAACAGTAGAAGTAGTAGTAGTAGTAACAGTAGCAATAGTAGCAATAGTAGCAGTAGTAGTAACAGTAGTAGTAGTAGTAACAGTAGTAGCAGTAGTAACAGTAGTAGCAGTAGTAACAGTATCAATAGTAGCAGTAGTACTAATAACAGTAGTAGTAGTAACAGTAGTAGTAGTAGTACTAATAACAGTAGTAGTAGTAACAGTAGTAGCAGTAGTAGTAGTAGTAGTAGTAGTAACAGTAGCAATAGTAGCAGTAGTACTAATAACAGTAGTAGTGGTAGTAGTAGTAGTAGTAGTAACAGTAGTAGTTGTAGTGGTAGTAGTAGTAGTAACAGTAGTAGTTGTAGTGGTAGTAGTAACAGTAACAATAGGGTATTTTCTGGGAATTCTCGGTGTCGAAGTTCGCGACTAAAGACAATTATAATAATAAAGTTATTGGCGGGGAAACTCAATCATTTCAATAGCGGGACACTAAAGGTTCGTATTTCAGCTTTGAAACCGACAGACTAAAATTAATTTTAGATTGTAATTAATCTATTTGTATGTTTTGCCTGAAAAATAAGGTCGCTAGTGTTTGTATAAGATATGAACTGAACGTTTTATATGTTGTTCAGATTGAATTGAAAGAAGAATTCATTCAAATTAATGGTGAGACAATTTCCATGTAATACGCTATTTTGCCCAAAATGATCTGCTAGAATAATTTATTGGCATTTAGAGGGAAAACGGGTGCATTATAGCTTAGAGTTTGTAGAGAAATGCTATTTCTTATGCAGGTGACCAACCTATTGCTAATACAGGGCTACAACTCAAAGTAAAGCCTGTGGGGTCCCCTACAGGATAGCTCCCGCATTACACTAACTGCCAAAACCAGCGCACACACATAATCTCCTTTGTAGCTGAACATTGTGTGTCCGAAGAGGATTCTACGATGACGGACAGACAACTGAGCCAATGGCGGAAGACTACAGACTACACCCCAGCTGAACCAATCCAAAGATCCGATCTTCCAGAATCAACCTACTTTCTGTTCTGTATATTAGTGGTGTACTGATTGTTAACGGTCTCTTGCCTGCTGTTCCATACGAACTAACGGAGGAGCCGTAATTACGCTGTACTAGATATCTTCACACTGAATAAACTGTTACTTGTCATACAATTTACCACTTTGTCTGAATCGATCCTTGACCGGCTCACCCATCTACATATCTAATTTCTAACAAGTTACTTTTCAGAAGTGGCTAAAAGTTCCAAATACATTTTTTTAAAGGAGCTGAATATCGTAAGGATAGTCTGAAAGATGCTACAGCTAGCAACAGAATTGCTAGGCATTCAATTGGGCTATATAGTGCACTACTTTAGACGAGAGTCCTATTCCCTATATAGTGCACTACTTTGGACTATAAAATAGGTAAGAATAGTTGAATCGTAAAAAGTTGTGATTGTTTTCCTGAGTATTGATTTTTGGTTAGGTAACGCCAGTGAATTCGAACAAGAAGTTTATCGTATTCTAAAAACATTATCTGTTTTCATTACGGGGAACAAGTAAATGTCTTATCTTAAAGGGACAGTACACGTTTATCACAGTGGTTTGAGTGTATGGCAGTGTATAAAATATTTTGGGGCGACAATTTGGAGATGGACTGAATGAGTTACATGAAACATCGAGGGATTTGGAGCGAATGATGTGAAGGGATTATCATAATTATTAGGTTTCGTTGTTGTAGTAAACGTTTGGGTTAAGGGGATTTCCCTATTCCCAGAGACAAGATATCTTAAAGGGGTAGACTCACAGATGGAACATTAGGAGTTTTAATTAGAAAAGTGAATAATGTATTGGCAATAGAGTCGTAATTAAAATACTAAGTCAAAGACGAGACAGTTACTTAGATCAAAATGAATTCTAAATAATAACGAAGAGACAATTACGATTTATGCCCATCGAAATGTTCGTATAAATTGAGCGAATTGAGAGATGAGAGATGTTGATTGATGTTGTAAATTCTAATTCAGGATTCAACAGATGTGATAAATTAGGTTTGGTTTATCGAACTGTTCATTGAAAGTCGTTGTGGATCGGCTCTAGGCTGAGCGCTTGTTGATGACATCACTCGGCAAGGCACTTTTGTCGCCACGGAAATGATGTTGTGACTGGGGGTAACGGAGAAAATTGTTTGCTGATAAAAGTGTTTTGTTTATTTGGTTACTGGTTATGGTCAATTTTAGGGTTTGATTTAACTTAATTAAACATTGTATTCTGGTGTGTTTAAGTAGGATTCCTTATTCCGGGACGGATGGAAGTTATCTAAAATATGTAAATTGAAGGAGCCATTGGAGAATTCGTTTACATTTTTATTAAATATCTGGGATTAAATTACGGATTTCTTACACTGAGAAATGTACGACATTTGCGGCAGAGGGAAAAAGTAATACATTGGATAATAACGTTATCAGGTTAATTGTATCTAAGGGTATCATTGGATAATAATGTTATCAGGTTAATTGTATCTAAGGGTATCATTGGATAATAATGTCATCAGGTTAATTGTATCTAAGGGTATCATTGGATAATAATGTTATCAGGTTAATTGTATCTAAGGGTATCATTGGATAATAATGTTATCAGGTTAATTGTATCTAAGGGTATCATTGGATAATAATGTTATCAGGTTAATTGTATCTAAGGGTAGCATGTTCATTTAAGTAAACATATACATTGACGTTGTTTAAAACTTATGATTAATGATTTGAGTCAAAAGGGGAATTATCATTAGGTTTAGTTTATAGTTCACTTTTGAGTTTCTGAATCGGAATTAGCATAGTGAATGCTAGTTAGGCGTTTTGTGTTCTTCTGGGAAAATGGATGTTTAGGTGTCTCACTTTTAGATGTTTCCTGGGATTATAATCTTGGGGAGATTGAGGGAATAAACGACCAAATTGAAAAAGACCTGGAAGTTTATTAAGTTGTTTATTCATTAAATATATACACATAAAACATTTGTTAGGACTATTTGTTTTAGTGCAAAGGTATTTTAAAGAGGCACGTTCACATATGGAACTTTATGAGTTTTTATTTTATGAGTTTTAATTACACAAGTTAATTTTTTTGATTTTAAGGATAAAGGGTTCTTTAATATGTCTAATGTAGTATGGAACATGACTATAAAAGGGTGGTATGACCTATTGACCTTATCATGGCTATCTTTTGGGTTCTGATCAGCCTCAGGGGAGAGCCATTTGTATTATGAATTTGTGGTCATTTGGGTTACTAGTTTTAAGGTAAATTAATTATAATGGAGTTTTAGTTTGGGGTTTAGAATTATTGTTTGAATCACTGAATGAGAAAGTGTTTCAGGATTCTCTTTTACAATATTAGCTGTGAAGTTTTTTGAATTGGCTATTATTGATTTGGTATTACAACAGAAAAGAATCCTATTTATCATTGAGAATAAATAGGGGGAGATAAAACATGGTCCTTTGAGGTTTGGACAGGACACCTGTCAGTTGATCTGTATAGACATGAAAAGTGAAGGCATTTACAATGTATCAACCATAATGCTATACAGTATATGACCAGTATATGACTGATGTTAAAGGACAGCTGCTGAATGATTAATACAACACACATTATATTACAACACATTCCAATCAGAATAATACATGTATCAGTTAATAGATCACATTTGATCAAATGCCACTATTGTTCCAGCAGGTGGAGCTACAATGTAACAACATACAGCATTGTGACTCACAGTTCTATAATAGAATTCCATGAGTTCCATTCTGATGGTTGTTATGGTGATCAGGTGATCTCAGCCTCACTCTTCTTCAACACGATCACCTGTTCAACACAGAAGTAGTTCATCAGTGTGGCCATGCATTTACTTATCCAATACAGAACCACTTAGAAATGTAAATTATATCAGATGTTTTACTAGTCAATACTGTGCTACAGTACAAGTACCACCAATATTTACTCCTCATCAATACCTGGGCAATTTCTCCACGTCAATACTGTGCTACAGGACCAGTACCACCAATATTTTTTCCTTATCTTAAGAGAGAGGGCTATATGAATCCACTCACCCAGTATGGAAGGAGGTGGAGTATAGTGAAGGTGAGAGTTTTTAACTGTAATCCGGAGAGAGGGACGTATTGCATAAAGATACGCCTTACCCTTTAAACAGTAATGAAGGAGGATCTAGAGTTGTGGTGTGATGGATATGACCCGTTTTTGGTCGACACCCTAGTACGGTTCTGGGTAGAGGAGGTTAGGCCAGTATGGTAAAGCTGTTCACGAAAGCAGGAATGCCAGATAATGACAGTTGCATTGATTTGCACTATTTAAATCCCCAGGTTCCTCCCTTTACAGTGACCGGAGGAGATTATTACCGTTTGGCCCGGTACAGTACTCTTGGGAAATGATGTCAGGGCGAGGTTTTACCGGCAGATTGGACAGGATTATGCTCCCTTGTACATTTGGGAATGCCTTTCACACTCATTCAACACCAAGACATGAAGTTTAGCCAAACGGGAGAAAAGAGCTACTCCATTTGGGTCTCTTGATGACAAAGTATACATTGATAACATTGGGGTTCCACGGGAGGTGCCAGATGAGTTCAAAGCAAGAAATCAGATCCTAGCAGGATTAGAGTTAAGTATTTCCAGGTGGTCTACTCTCAATAAGAACGTGGACTGGATTAATTATATTTATTATAATCAACAGTGCTTTATCAATTGTACCAGAGATGCTATTAAATGTTTTGTAGAACAGACTGAAGCAACCAGCTGGATGGCTTGGCAGAATAGAATTGCATTAGATATGTTAATGGCTGAAAAGGGAGGAGTATGCATGATTTTCGGGACCATGTTTGTGCTTACATCCCAAATAACACAGCTCCGGACGAATCAGTGCCCAAAGCCTCAGCTGGTTTGACCACCCTGGCTCACGGTTTGGCAGAAAACTCTGGGGTGGATACTTCTCTGACTAATTGGTTTGATAATCCGTTTGGAAAATGGAAAAATGTTATAATCACTGTGTTATGGGCTACATTCACCTGTGTGACTGTTTTAGTTTTATGTTTTATATTTTAGTTTTTATATTATCTAATTATGTTATATGTTATAGTTATGGGCTGTTGTCTAATTCCCTGTGTATGAGGCCTTATATTCCAGGACTCTGGAGAAATCTATGACACAACAGATGGTGAGGTACGGGCCGATTCCAGGTTCTGACCCGTGGAGTGCTGAATGCATGTCTACAGAACAAGTGGACGAATCTGGATCCTTCATTTGCGGGGAATTTATATTTGATGAGATCATTTTTTATGTTTAAGGAGGTTAGGTTGTATCTTGTTTCAATATTAGACTGTTGTTTTATGAAGATGTTCACGAAAATCCTGATAAGAAGAGTTATGATTCTGATGTAGGCCTAAGAAACAGTCAGTGCGAATGCAAGTAGTGGGTTATGTTTAGGTGATGTTTTGATGAGAAGAAATATTTCTAATAAAAATAGAAATAGGCTTTTTAATATTACAATATAACTACATGTGTGATTGGATGTATAATATTTAATCAAAGGGTGGATATGTTAAGGGAATTTTTATCAATGATGACTTATGTATACATTTTAATCAGGACTGACTAATCAGAATACTATTATGTTACTGTATATGTATGAATTGTCTTTCTTAATCCTAGTACTGAATATAATGTGTGTAAATATAATCAAGAATTAGAACAATGACTGTCTATTCCTTGGTAGAAATGAATGAACTATATCGCCTGTCTGGCTAGAAGGCTTATCTTCACAAGCATGACCTTGGCTCGGTCATATATTATCTTAATAGGGAGAGACATGTGAGAACCATACAGCCATTGTACCAGAGCGGAGATGACACGGGTTAGTACTAAAACTAATGACGTCATTTTAACCTGTGGTAAAATGTGTAAGGAGCAGTACTCTCGTGAATAAAGGCTGCTGTTTGACTTTAAGACTGGGCTCTGTCCATTTTTATAAAATAAGGGTCATACAAACCCTTATGAATTGACAGAGTGTTTCATTTTAATTGGGTGTTAAAACATAGAGGAATTTAATTCCTACAACAAGAAGGTAGAAACTAGGGCCTGTAGGACCAGCCTTGTTGATAGTGCTGTTAAGAAACAGATCAGGGCTTTATTATGGACAGACTTCTCACCATCTTAACGGTTGTATAAATATGTTTTGACCAAGACAGATGACCTCAACTTGTTCAATTTCCATGTTATTTATTACAATCCAGGGTTACTCCAAGCAGTTTAGTCACCTCAACTTGTTCAATTCCCACATTTATTACAGGATTTAGTTGAGGTTTAGTGATTGATTTGTCTTTAACAATGCTTTTAGTTTAAATATTTAGGACTAACTTATTTCTTGCCACCCACTCTGAAACTGACTGCAGCTCTAAGGGTTGCAGTGATTTAACTCTCCGTAGTAGCTGACGTGTATAGTGTCTAGTCATCCACATACATACAGACTGGCTTTACTCAGGGGCCTAGACAGCTGCCCTGGGGAATTCCTGATTCTACCTGGATTATATTGGAGAGGCTTCCATTAAAGAACACCCTCTGTGTTCTGTTAGACAGGTAACTCTTTATCCACATTATAGCAGGGGGTGTAAAGCCATAACACCCTCTGAGTTCTGTTAGACAGGTAACTCTTTATCCACATTATAACAGGGGGTGTAAAGCCATAACACCCTCTGTGTTCTGTTAGACAGGTAACTCTTTATCCACATTATAGCAGGGGGTGTAAAACCATAACTCATACGTTTTGCCAGCAGCAGACTATGATCGATAATGTCAAAAGCTGCACTGAAGTCTAACAAAACAGCCCCCACAATCTTTTCATCATCAATGTCTCTCAGCCAATCATTCATGTGTGTTAGCGCTGTGTTTGTTGAATGTCCTTCTCTATGAGTTCTGAAAGTCTGATGTCAATTGTTTTACTGTGAAATAGCATTGTACCTGGTCAAACACCATTATTTCCAGAAGTTTACTAAGTGTTGGTAACAGGCTGATTGGTCGGCTGTTAGAGCCAGTTAAGAGGTCTTTATTAGGTAGTGGAATAACTTTAGCGTCGGTCCTGTCCTAGTAGGCTTGAAGATGTGGCAAATAGGAGTGGAACTATCATCCGCTATTATTCATTTTCAGACCCTGGTGGCTTGTCATTGTTGATAGACACATTTTTTCACCTCTTCCACACTCACGTTACAGAATTTAAAATTACAATGCCTGTTCTTTCATAATTTGATACTTGGATGTGTAGTGTCAGCGTTTGCTGCTGCCATGTCATGCTTAAGTTTGCCAATCTTGTGTGATGTTAAATATGAGCCACTATCGGTAACCACCGTCCGTTATACCCTCACAACTGTCACTTTAGTTTCCATTTCTTTCCTCTGATCCGGAGGGTCGCTAGCAAGTGGATCATATTTAATAGCATACATTAGTAAGACATCTTGATGTACAGTACACCCCCTGGACAGGACACTAGTCTATCTACTATTTCTATAGTGAGACAACTTGATGTTCGGTAAGTTGCTGTTGATAAGAGTGTTTGCTAAATAAATTCGATGTAAATGTAGTTGCTTTGTTAGATGGTGATAAAGTTCACAGTTCGCGTTTGTTATGTAAATGGGAGCTGGGCTTTGGCTCCAACTCAGGGTAGGTCCTCTGGCCCAGTGAGACACGGATGCCAGTCCGCGTAGATGAAAAAAGAAAAGCCTTTCGGGTAAAACACCAGGGTAAATCCTTAATAGAAAGTCGACATAAACAACCAATCAGAACAGGAGAACAATTTTACATTTTTTATTTGTTTTATTTCTCACATTACGTCAAAAAAGCCGCTTGTGATGGGAGAGGGTCGGAGGTCGAAGATTTTTTAAAAACTTGACCCCAAGAGGGTAGACAGTCAGCTGTGATGGAAGGAAGAAGAAAGGCGTCAATTCAGGTCAGAGGTCAGGGTTTAGTTGATCTTGGGGTGGCGGTAGTCCTTGCCGGCGAACTTTGCCTTGTCTCCAAGCTCCTCCTCAATCCTGGAAGGGTCAAAGGTTAGGGATTAGAGGTCACAGTTTCAGTCATGGAATCATAGAGAATCTCTAAAATGGCCATTGGCATCCTAACAATATGACAAGAAAAAAAAAAGTATCCATCTTGGTCAGGAAAACTTTCAATCTGGAAACAAGCAGTAAACATGTCGTCCCCCACAAATGATGCAGCACCTTGACAGCAATTGAAGCTTAAGCGGGACTTCAAAGTTTGGAAATGTCAGTTTTAGTTTAGCGCCCCCTTGTGCCAATCAGTGTAATTAGCTGGGTCTCCATGGCTAGACGCACCAGTCACCCAAGTTAGGTCAAAATTGGCCCAGTGGTGCCTGAGATACGGCGTGTGACTAACTTCCATATTAACGTACGAATGGACAGAGATCCAACTCCATTGAGGGGGACACCTAGTCTAGTTGTATTGGTCAGGGTACAATAGCTGTCGTCAGGGTTAAGGGTTATTTCCATTCAGGAAGTAAACTGAAATTCCAATTATCTTTAAGGCTTTTCAATGAGGAAAATGTTGCATTCTAAATTGAGTTTACTTTCTGCATTCATTTGCATATTTCCGTCAGGGAACGTCTCTGTGAAGTTCGGGTACAACAATGCAATTTGCCATTGCACTCCTAAACGCAATTTTTTAAACTTTGGCAAAGGGTCAAGTCTACCAAACTTAGTGCACTCTGTCCGTAACGATTGTAGTTTTGGGAACAGAAAACTGTATTGAGACTGAATGTTTAATTGATGAGAAACAAAATGTGCAATTTTCATCTAGCTACATCTTCCTCCTTCTCCCACTTCCTGCCACTGGACTTGCTCTAATCACCATATTTGGAGTGGAAGTTCTAAACTGATTCTTCAGATGTACAGGGCATTCTGAAAATATTCAGACCCCTCGACTTTCCACTTTGTTGCATTACAGCCTTATTCTAAAATTGATTAGATTTGTTCCCCCCCCCTCATCAAGCAACACACAATACCCCATAATGACATCACAATACCCCATCGTGACATCACAATAACCCATAGTAACTAAAAAAAACAGTGCTGCAGAGATGGGAGAACCTTCCAGAAGGACAACCATTTCCACAGAGGAACTCAGGAGCTCGGTCAGAGTGACCATCGGGTTCTTGATCACCTCCCTGACCAAGGCCTTTCTCCCCTGAAAGCTCAGTTTGGCTGGACGGTCAGCTCTAGGAAGAGTCTTGGTGGTTCCAAACTTCTTCCATTTAAGAATGATTGACATAATCTGTCAACTGTGGGACCTTATATAGACAGGTGTGTGCCTTTCCAAATCATGTCCAATCAATTGAATTTACCACAGGTGGACTCCAATCAAGTTGTAGAAACATCACAAAGATGATCAATGGAAACAGGATGCACCTGAGCTCCATTTCGAGTCTCATAGCAAAGAGTCTGAATACTTATGTAAATAAGATTTGTTGTTTATTTTTAATACATTTGCAAAATTTTCTAAACACCTGTGTGTGGATTGTTGAGGGAAAAAAACAATTTAATTGGTTTTAGAATAAGTCTAACGTAACAAAATGTGGAAAACCTGAATGCCCTGTATACATAATGTGAGAAATCTGGCTCCTATCAGTGTTATGTCTGTCAGTCTACCATATATTAACCGAGGCAGTCTAACATAACACTATATATATATATTAACTGAGTCAGGGTGCAGTAACTAGTGTATTCCTGTAGGGGTCAGTCTACCATAAGGCTCCAGTATAGTAACTGAGTCAGGGTGCAGTAACTAGTGTATTCCTGTAGGGGTCAGTCTACCATAAGGCTCCAGTATATTAACTGAGTCAGCGTGCAGTAACTAGTGTATTCCTGTAGGGGTCAGTCTACCATAAGGCTCCAGTATATTAACTGAGTCAGCGTGCAGTAACTAGTGTATTCCTGTAGGGGTCAGTCTACCATAAGGCTCCAGTATATTAACTGAGTCAGCGTGCAGTAACTAGTGTATTCCTGTAGGGGTCAGTCTACCATAAGGCTCCATCCAGTATAGTAACTGAGTCAGGGTGCAGTAGCTAATTTATTCCTGTAGGGGTCATTATAACTAACCTCATCAGCTGGTTGTATTTGGCCAGACGTTCTGATCTACAGGGGGCCCCAGTCTTGATCTGTCCAGTGCAGAGTCCGACCACCAGATCAGCGATGAATGTATCCTCTGTCTCTCCGGAACGATGAGACACCATCACACCCCATCCGTTAGACTGGGCCAGTTTACACCTGTTATTCAAAGAGAAGAGATGGGTATATTCATTAACGCACACTGTATCAAAACTGTAGCAACGGGGGAAAAAATAATAAGTGTTTGTTATTTGACTAATTTAGGTCCCTCCCCGTAACGGCCTTTTTGCTTCAGTGTGGTTCCTAGTGAATACATCCCAGGTCCTATAATATAGCCCCTGTGGAGGAGCTCTGCAAGGGGGCCCCTGTAGCCTAGTCCCTGTGATGCAGCTCTGCAAGGGGGCCCCTGTAGCCTAGTCCCTGTGATGCAGCTCTGCAAGGGGGCCCCTGTAGCCTAGTCCCTGTGATGCAGCTCTGCAAGGGGGCCCCTGTAGCCTAGTCCCTGTGATGCAGCTCTGCCAGGGGGCCCCTGTAGCCTAGTCCCTATGATGCAGCTCTGCAAGGGGGCCCCTGTAGCCTAGTCCCTGTGATGCAGCTCTGCCAGGGGGCCCCTGTACCCTAGTCTCTGTGATGCAGCTCTGCGAGGGGGACCAATACTTACGCCTTGATGGACTCTGTGACGGAGCCGATCTGGTTGACCTTGAGGAGCAGGCAGTTACAGGCCTTCTTCTCCACAGCCTGCTGGATACGCTTGGGGTTGGTCACGGTCAGATCATCTCCCACCACCTGGAGAATAACATACAGATTATACAGGTTAACATCACAGTAACTAACAGTAATGCTTGGTCACGGTCAGATCACCCACCAGGGTTATACAGAACACACACACAGATAACACACATGGTTAACACAGAGAACACACACAGGGTTAACACAGAGAACACACACAGGGTTAACACAGAGAACACACACAGGGTTAACACAGAGAACACACACAGGGTTAACACAGAGAACACACAGGGTTAACACAGAGAACACACACAGGGTTAACACAGAGAACACACACAGGGTTAACACAGAGAACACACAGGGTTAACACACAGAGAACACACACAGGGTTAACACAGAGAACACACAGGGTTAACACAGAGAACACACAGGGTTAACACAGAGAACACACAGGGTTAACACAGAGAACACACAGGGTTAACACAGAGAACACACAGGGTTAACACAGAGAACACACAGGGTTAACACAGAGAACACACAGGGTTAACACAGAGGACACACAGGGTTAACACAGAGAACACACAGGGTTAACACAGAGAACACACACAGGGTTAACACAGAGAACACACACAGGGTTAACACAGAGAACACACAGGGTTAACACAGAGAGCACACACAGGGTTAACACAGAGGACACACAGGGTTAACACAGAGAACACACACAGGGTTAACACAGAGAGCACACAGGGTTAACACAGAGAACACACAGGGTTAACACAGAGAACACACACAGGGTTAACACAGAGAGCACACAGGGTTAACACAGAGAACACACACAGGGTTAACACACAGAGAACACACACAGGGTTAACACAGAGAGCACACAGGGTTAACACAGAGAACACACACAGGGTTAACACAGAGAGCACACAGGGTTAACACAGAGAACACACACAGGGTTAACATACACGATATATAGAGTTAACGCTTGTTTTGCAAACATTGCTAAAGACCCATTGTCCCTTTGTCATTATGGAGTATTGGGTGTTAGACTGAGGACATTTTTAATAAATCCATTTTAGAATATGGTACGTAACAACGTAACAAAATGTAGAAGTACTCAATGGGTATGAATAGTTTCCGAAGGCACTGTATGAATACAGAGAGGTCGACCCCCTAGGCCGAGGGGTCAGACGCCCTAGGCCGAGGGTCAAACCCCCTAGGCCGAGGGTCAAACCCCCTAGGCCGAGGGTCAGAACCCCTAGGCCGTGGGTCAGAACCCCCTAGGCCGAGGGTCAGACCCCCTAGGCCGAGGGTCAGACCCCCTAGGCCAAGGGGTCAGACCCCCTAGGCATCGGTAGAGATAAACAGTGAACTAAACAAACTGGACCCACCTGGATGTCGACAGCGGCGGTGAACTTTGACCATGCAGCCCAATCATCCTGATCGAAGGGATCCTCAATGGACTGGACTGGAGGAAGAGGAGAGGAGTTAGAGGGGAAGGGATCCTCAATGGACTGGACTGGAGAGGAGGATGAGGAGTTAGAGGGGAAGGGATCCTCAATGGACTGGACTAGAGAGGAGGATGAGGAGTTAGAGGGGAAGGGATCCTCAATGGACTGGACTGGAGAGGAGGATGAGGAGTTAGAGGGAAGGGATCCTCAATGGACTGGACTGGAGAGGAGGATGAGGAGTTAGAGGGGAAGGGATCCTCAATGGACTGGACTGGAGAGGAGGATGAGGAGTTAGAGGGGAAGGGATCCTCAATGGACTGGACTGGAGAGGAGGATGAGGAGTTAGAGGGGAAGGGATCCTCAATGGACTGGACTGGAGAGGAGGATGAGGAGTTAGAGGGGATATACAGTGTGCGTGTTTCTCTACGTACCGGGATATCCCTTGATGAAGCTCTTGTACAGATCTCCCAGCTGATCCCCGGTGATGTACCTGGCAGGGTCGTCAGGTGACTTGAAGTCCAGGTCGTACTTTCCTGCCTTGTAGAACTCAGAGGCGGCCACGTCCATGCCGATGATGATCTTGTCTGGGTAGCCGGCCTTCTCAATGGCTGACTTCAGGAGCTCCAGAGCTGGAGGGAGATTAAAGGGTTAAAGTATCACACACCTCCGCCAGGGGGCCCTTTAGAATAGTCCCTATGGTGCAGCTCCACAAGGGGGTCCTATAGTAATAGTCCCTGTGACATAGCTCCACCAGGGGGCCCTAAGACCCTTAGGGACAGTCCCTGTGGCGTAGCTCCACCAGGGGGCCCTATAGTTGTAGTCCCTGTGACATAGCTCCACCAGGGGGCCCTAAGACCCTTAGGGACAGTCCCTGTGGCGTAGCTCCACCAGGGGGCCCTATAGTTGTAGTCCCTGTGACATAGCTCCACCAGGGGGCCCTAAGACCCTTAGGGATAGTCCCTGTGGCGCAGCTCCTCCAGGGTGCCCTATAAACTCTTACCCTCGTTGTTCTCCAGGATGTTGGGTGCGAAGCCGCCCTCATCTCCTACGTTGGTGGCATCCTTTCCGTACTTGGCCTTGATCACGTTCTTCAGGTTGTGGTAAACCTCAGCTCCGATCCTCATGGCCTCGTGGAAGTTGGACGCTCCGATGGGCAGGATCATGAACTCCTGCATGGCCAGCTTGTTACCAGCATGGCTACCACCGTTGATCACGTTGAAGGCCTGGAGGGAGGGAGGAGAGAGGTGTAGAAGAAGAGGTTAGAGCTTGTTTATATTTGAGATTCTTCAAAGTAGCCACCCTTTACACACTCACTCGACCTCACGGCTTGGTTTTCGGTAGACATGTTTTGGTGCCATTTCCCAGATCTGCGTCTCAACACAATCCTGTCGTCTCGGAACTCTGCGGACAATTCCTTCGACCTCATGACATGCACTGTCAACTGTGGGACCTTATATAGACCTTTCCAAATCATGTCCAACCAATTGAATTTACCACAGGTGGACTCCAATCAAGTTGTAGAAACATCACAAGGATGATCAATGGAAACAGGAGCTACATTGAGTCTCAAGGCAAATGGTTTGTTGTTTGTTTTTTTTCATTATTGATTGATTGGATATTTTTTGGGCTGCAACGTAGCAAAATGTGGAAAAAGTCATGGTTTGACTGTTTTTTTACACACTTCCTGTCGAATACTTCCTGTGTATATGAATATAAATAAACGCAGAAGTATGTTGACACACTTACAATCAGTGGGTTCTATTTCAGACACACACGTTGCTGACAGGTGTATAAAATTGAGCACACAGCCATGCAATCTCCATAGACAAACATTGGCAGTAGAATGGCCTTACTGAAGACCTCTGACTTGACGTGGCACCGTCATAGTATGCCACCTTTCCAACAAGTCAATTTGTCAAATTTCTGCCCTGCTAGAGATGCCCTGGTCAACTGTAAGTGCTGTTATTGTGAAGTAGAAACGTCTCGGAGCAACAACGGCTGAGCAGCAAAGTGGTAGGCCACACAAGCTCAGAACAGGACCACCGAGTGCTGAAGCACGTAGAAATAGTCTGTCCTCGGTTGAAAAATGTACCTCAGAGTTCCAAACTGCCTCTGGATGCAACGTCATCACAACTGTTTGTCTGGAGCTTCATGAAATGGGTTTCCGTGGCCGAGCAGCCGCACACAAGCCTAAGACCACCATGCTCAATGCCAAGCGTTGGCTGGAGTGGTGTAAAGCCTGACCTCAACTCCATCGAACACCTTCGGGATGAATTGGAACGCCGACTGTGAGCCAGGCCTAATCGCCCAACATCAGTACCCGACCTCACTAATGCTCTTTGCGCTGAATGGAATCTAGCCCCCACATCAATGTTCCAACATCTAGTGGAAAGCCTTCCCAGAATAGTGGAGGCTGTTATAGCAGCAAAGGGGGACCAACTCCATATTAATGGCCATGATTTTGGAATGAGATGTTGGACAAGCAGGTGTCCACATACTTTTGGTCATGTAGTGTAGGTAGATGATGGGTCAGGGTTAAATCTGTACTCATGGGGCAGGGTGATGTCCTGCTTATATTATATAGGTAGGTATATGATGGGTCAGGGTGATGTCCTGGTTATATTATATAGGTAGGTATGTGATGGGGCGGGGTGATGTCCTGGTTATATTATATAGGTAGGTATATAACGGGGCAGGGTTAAAGGTTAAAGGTTAAACCTGTACTCATGGGGCAGGGGTCAGGGTTAAAGGTTAAACCTGTACTCACGGGGCAGGGGGCAGGGTTAAAGGTTAAACCGGTACTCACGGGGCAGGGGTCAGGGTTAAAGGTTAAACCGGTACTCACGGGGCAGGGGTCAGGGTTAAAGGTTAAACCTGTACTCACGGGGCAGGGGGCAGGGTTAAAGGTTAAACCGGTACTCACGGGTCAGGGTTAAAGGTTAAACCTGTACTCACGGGGCAGGGTTAAAGGTTAAACCTGTACTCACGGGGCAGGGTTAAAGGTTAAACCTGTACTCACGGGGCAGGGGGCAGGGTTAAAGGTTAAACCTGTACTCACGGGGCAGGGGGCAGGGTTAAAGGTTAAACCTGTACTCACAGGGCAGGGCAGGATGACATCCTTGTGTCCAGCCAGGTCAGCGATGTGTCGGTACAGGGGCACTCCCTTCTCTGCTGCTCCTGCCTTGCAGACCGCCAGAGACACGCCCAGGATGGCATTGGCTCCAAACTTAGCTACAGGAGGGGGAGAGGCAAGAGGGAGGGGGGGGGCATGAGGAGGCAAGAGATTTAAACAGTGATTCGCTACAGGCCAAGAGATTTAAACCGTGATTCTCTACAAGCCAAGAGATTTAAACCGTGATTCGCTACAGGCCAAGAGATTTAAACCGTGATTCTCTACAAGCCAAGAGATTTAAACCGTGATTCTCTACAAGCCAAGAGATTTAAACCGTGATTCTCTACAAGACAAGAGATTTAAACCGTGATTCGCTACAGGCCAAGAGATTTAAACCGTGATTCGCTACAGGCCAAGAGATTTAAACCGTGATTCGCTACAGGCCAAGAGATTTAAACCGTGATTCTCTCCCCTCCAGTTGTATGTTGCAGCTTATTCAAGGGAGCACGGACATATTACCCAGAGATGACTTAGTAGGAAGTGATCTAACTTTCAATGTTAATAGAGTGAATTAAAGGAATCGAGTGAATTAAAGGAATCGAGTGAATTAAAGGAATCGAGTGAATTAAAGGAATCGAGTGAATTAAAGGAATCGAGTGAATTAAAGGAATCGAGTGAATTAAAGGAATCAAGTGAATCAAGAGGATGAGCGACGTACATTTGTTCTCAGTTCCGTCCAACTCCAGCATGAATTTGTCAATCTTCTCCTGGTCAACAACGCTGAACTTCTTCTCAATCAGTTTGGCAGCGATGTCCTTGTTCACATGATCCACAGCCTTAATGGTACCTTTAGAGATAGAAAGAATGATTTGATATTTAGAGAGAGGGGCCTTCATGGAACACAACACTGTCAGACCAGACCTAACGATCACAGAGACACTGGAGATCTCCTTTCTATACAATGGTCTCATCTGTGACAGCAGCTCCATTTTAAAGTAGTCCATTTCTATGCATATAATAAATGGAAAAAAGGTACCACCTAATGTGCTGGAGTAACTATACTCTTAGCAGGGAAGGTTGTAGTACTAGTACATTTACATTTAAGTCATTTAGTAACAGTAGTAACAGTAGTAACAGTAGTAACAGTAGTAACAGTAGTAACAGCAGCAACAACAGTAGTAACAGTAGTAACAGTAGTAACAGCAGTAACAGCAACAACAACTGTAGTAACAGCAGCAACAACAGTAGTAACAGTAGTAACTGTAGTAACAGTAGTAACAGCAGCAACAACAGTAGTAACAGCAGCAACAGTAGTAACAGTAGTAACAGCAGCAACAACTGTAGTAACAGCAGCAACAACAGTAGTAACAGCAACAACAGTAGTAACAGTAGTAACTGTAGTAACAGCAGCAACAGTAGTAACAGTAGTAACAGCAGCAACAACAGTAGTAACTGTAGTAACAGCAGCAACAGCAGCAACAGTAGTAACTGTAGTAACAGCAGCAACAACAGTAGTAACAGTAGTAACAGCAGCAACAACAGTAGTAACAGCAGCAACAGTAGTAACTGTAGTAACAGCAGTAACAGTAGTAACAGCAGCAACAACAGTAGTAACAGTAGTAACAGCAGCAGCAACAGTAGTAACTGTAGTAACAGCAGCAACAGCAGCAACAGTAGTAACTGTAGTAACAGCAGCAACAACAGTAGTAACAGCAGCAACAACAGTAGTAACAGTAGTAACTGTAGTAACAGCAGCAACAACAGTAGTAACAGCAGCAACAGTAGTAACTGTAGTAACAGTAGTAACAGCAGCAACAACAGTAGTAACAGTAGTAACAGCAGCAGCAACAGTAGTAACAGTAGTAACAGCAGCAACAACAGTAGTAACAGTAGTAACAGCAGCAACAACAGTAGTAACAGTAGTAACAGCAGCAACAACAGTAGTAACAGTAGTAACAGCAGCAACAACAGTAGTAACAGCAGCAACAGTAGTAACTGTAGTAACAGTAGTAACAGCAGCAACAGTAGTAACAGCAGCAACAACTGTAGTAACAGCAGCAACAACAGTAGTAACAGTAGTAACAGTAGTAACAGTAGTAACAGCAGCAACAACAGTAGTAACAGCAGCAACAGTAGTAACTGTAGTAACAGTAGTAACAGCAGCAACAACAGTAGTAACAGTAGTAACAGCAGCAGCAACAGTAGTAACAGTAGTAACAGCAGCAACAGCAGCAACAGTAGTAACAGTAGTAACAGTAGTAACAGCAACAACAGTAGTAACAGTAGTAACTGTAGTAACAGCAACAACAGTAGTAACAGTAGTAACAGCAACAACAGTAGTAACAGTAGTAACTGTAGTAACAGCAACAACAGTAGTAACTGTAGTAACAGCAACAACAGTAGTAACAGCAACAACAGTAGTAACAGCAGCAACAACAGTAGTAACAGTAGTAACTGTAGTAACAGCAGCAACAACAGTAGTAACAGCAGCAACAACAGTAGTAACAGTAGTAACAACAGTAGTAACAGTAGTAACAGCAGCAACAGTAGTAACAGTAGTAACAGTAGTAACAGTAGTAACAGTAGTAACAGTAGTAACAGTAGTAACAGTAGTAACAGCAGCAACAGTAGTAACAGTAGTAACAGTAGTAACAGTAGTAACAGTAGTAACAGCAGCAACAACAGTAGTAACAGCAGCAACAGTAGTAACTGTAGTAACAGCAGCAACAACAGTAGTAACAGCAGCAACAGTAGTAACAGTAGTAACAGCAGCAACAACAGTAACAGTAGTAACAGTAGTAACAGCAGCAACAACAGTAGTAACAGTAGTAACAGTAGTAACAGTAGTAACAGTAGTAACAGCAGCAACAACAGTAGTAACAGTAGTAACAGCAGCAACAACAGTAGTAACAGTAGTAACAGTAGTAACAGTAGTAACAGCAGCAACAACTGTAGTAACAGCAGCAACAACAGTAGTAACAGTAGTAACAGCAGCAGCAACAGTAGTAACTGTAGTAACAGTAGTAACAGCAGCAACAGTAGTAACAGTAGTAACAGCAGCAACAACTGTAGTAACAACAGTAGTAACTGTAGTAACAGTAGTAACAGCAGCAACAACAGTAGTAACAGCAGCAACAACAGTAGTAACAGCAGCAACAACAGCAGCAACAACAGTAGTAACAGCAGCAACAGCAGCAACAACTGTAGTAACAGCAGCAACAGCAGCAACAACTGTAGTAACAGCAGCAACAACAGTAGTAACAGCAGCAACAGCAGCAACAACTGTAGTAACAGCAGCAACAACTGTAGTAACAGCAGCAACAACTGTAGTAACAGTAGTAACAGCAGCAACAACTGTAGTAACAACAGTAGTAACTGTAGTAACAGTAGTAACAGCAGCAACAACAGTAGTAACAGCAGCAACAACAGTAGTAACAGCAGCAACAACAGCAGCAACAACAGTAGTAACAGCAGCAACAGCAGCAACAACTGTAGTAACAGCAGCAACAGCAGCAACAACAGTAGTAACAGCAGCAACAGTAGTAACAGCAGCAACAGCAGCAACAACTGTAGTAACAGCAGCAACAACTGTAGTAACAGCAGCAACAACTGTAGTAACAGTAGTAACAGCAGCAACAACAGTAGTAACAGCAGTAACAGTAGTAACAGCAGCAGCAACAACTGTAGTAACAGCAGCAACAACTGTAGTAACAGTAGTAACAGCAGCAACAACAGTAGTAACAGCAGCAACAACTGTAGTAACAGCAGTAACAGTAGTAACAGTAGTAACAGCAGCAGCAACAACTGTAGTAACAGCAGCAACAACTGTAGTAACAGTAGTAACAGCAGCAACAACAGTAGTAACAGCAGCAACAACTGTAGTAACAGTAGTAACAGCAGCAACAACAGTAGTAACAGCAGCAACAACAGTAGTAACAGTAGTAACAGCAGCAGCAACAGTAGTAACAGTTGTAACAGCAGCAACAACAGTAGTAACAGCAGCAACAACAGTAGTAACAGCAGCAACAACAACAACAGTAGTAACAGTAGTAACAGCAGCAGCAACAGTAGTAACAGCAGCAACAACTGTAGTAACAGTAGTAACAGTAGTAGCAGCAACAGTAGTAACAGTAGTAACAGCAGCAACAACTGTAGCAACAGTAGTAACAGTAGTAACAGTAGTAACAGTAGTAACAGCAGCAACAACAGTAGTAGCAACAGCAGCAACAGTAGTAACAGTAGTAACAGCAGCAGCAACAGTAGTAACAGTAGTAACAGTAGTAACTGTAGTAACAGTAACAGTAGTAACAGCAGCAGCAACAGTAGTAACAGTAGTAACTGTAGTAACAGCAGTAACAGTAGTAACAGCAGCAACAACAGTAGTAACAGCAGCAACAACAGTAGTAACAGCAGCAACAACAGTAGTAACAGTAGTAACAGTAGTAACAGCAGCAGCAACAGTAGTAACAGCAGCAACAGCAGCAACAACAGTAGTAACAGCAGCAACAACTGTAGTAACAGCAGCAACAACAGTAGTAACAGCAGCAACAACCGTAGTAACTGTAGTAACAGCAGTAACAGTAGTAATAGCAGCAACAACAGTAGTAACAGCAGCAACAGCAGCAACAACAGTAGTAACAGCAGCAACAACAGTAGTAACAGCAGCAACAACCGTAGTAACTGTAGTAACAGCAGCAACAACAGTAGTAACAGCAGCAACAACTGTAGTAACAGCAGCAACAACTGTAGTAACAGCAGTAACAGTAGTAACAGTAGTAACAGTAGTAACAGTAGTAACAGTAGTAACAGTAGTAACAGTAGTAACAGTAGTAACAACAGTAACAGTAGTAACAGTAGTAACAGCAGCAACAACTGTAGTAACAGCAGTAACAGTAGTAACAGCAACAACAGTAGTAACAGCAGCAACAACTGTAGTAACAGCAGCAACAACAGTAGTAACAGCAGCAACAGTAGTAACAGTAGTAACAGTAGTAACAGTAGTAACAGTAGTAACAGTAGTAACAGCAGCAACAACAGTAGTAACAGCAGTAACAGTAGTAACAGTAGTAACAGTAGTAACAGTAGTAACAGCAGCAACAACAGTAGTAACAGCAGTAACAGTAGTAACAGCAGCAACAACTGTAGTAACAGTAGTAACAGTAGTAACAGCAACAACAGTAGTAACAGCAGCAACAACCGTAGTAACTGTAGTAACAGCAGCAACAACAGTAGTAACAGCAGCAACAACAGTAGTAACAGTAGTAACAGTAGTAACAGTAGTAACAGTAGTAACAACAGTAGTAACAGCAGTAACAGTAGTAACAGCAGCAACAACTGTAGTAACAGTAGTAACAGTAGTAACAGTAGTAACAGCAGTAACAGCAGCAGCAACAGTAGTAACAGTAGTAACAGTAGTAACAGTAGTAACAGTAGTAACAGTAGTAACAGCAGCAACAACTGTAGTAACAGCAGTAACAGTAGTAACAGCAGCAACAACTGTAGTAACAGTAGTAACAGTAGTAACAGCAACAACAGTAGTAACAGCAGCAACAACCGTAGTAACTGTAGTAACAGCAGCAACAACAGTAGTAACAGCAGCAACAACAGTAGTAACAGTAGTAACAGTAGTAACAGTAGTAACAGTAGTAACAGTAGTAACAACAGTAGTAACAGCAGCAACAACAGTAGTAACAGTAGTAACAGCAGCAACAACTGTAGTAACAGCAGCAACAACAGTAGTAACAGTAGTAACAGTAGTAACAGTAGTAACAGTAGTAACAGTAGTAACAGTAGTAACAGTAGTAACAGCAGCAACAACAGTAGTAACAGTGGTAACAGTAGTAACAGTGGTAACAGTAGTAACAGTAGTAACAGTAGTAACAGTAGTAACAGTAGTAACAGTAGTAACAGCAGCAACAACAGTAGTAACAGTAGTAACAGCAGCAACAACAGTAGTAACAGCAGCAACAACAGTAGTAACAGCAGCAACAACTGTAGTAACAGCAGTAACAGCAGCAGCAACAGTAGTAACAGTAACAGTAGTAACAGCAGCAACAACAGTAGTAACAGTAACAGTAGTAACAGCAGCAACAACTGTAGTAACTGTAGTAACAGCAGCAGCAACTGTAGTAACAGTAGTAACAGTAGTAACAGCAGCAACAACAGTAGTAACAGTAGTAACAGCAGCAGCAACAGTAGTAACAGCAGCAACAGTAGTAACAGCAGCAACAACAGTAGTAACAGTAGTAACAGTAGTAACAGCAGCAACAACAGTAGTAACAGTAGTAACAGTAGTAACAGCAGCAACAACAGTAGTAACAGCAGTAACAGTAGTAACAGCAGCAACAACAGTAGTAACAGTAGTAACAGTAGTAACAGCAGCAGCAACAGTAGTAACAGCAGTAACAGTAGTAACAGCAGCAACAACAGTAGTAACAGCAGCAGTAACAACAGTAACAACAGTAGTAACAGCAGCAGCAGCAAACAACAGTAGTAACAGCAGCAACAACAGTAGTAACAGTAGTAACAGCAGTGGTAACAGCAGCAGCAACAGTGGTAGTAACAGCAGCAGCAACAGTAGTAACAGCAGCAACAACAGTAGTAACAGTAGTAACAGCAGTAACAGCAGCAGCAACAGTAGTAACAGTAGTACAGTAGTAACAGCAGCAACAGTAGTAACAGTAGTAACAGTAGTAACAGTAGTAACAGCAGCAGCAACTGTAGTAACAGTAGTAACAGCAGCAGCAACTGTAGTAACAGTAACAGTAGTAACAGTAGTAACAGTAGTAACAGTAGTAACAGTAGTAACAGTAGTAACAGCAGCAACAACAGTAGTAACAGCAGCAACAACAGTAGTAACAGCAGCAACAACAGTAGTAACAGCGAGTAACAGTAGTAACAGCAAGCAACTGTAGTAACAGTAACAGTAACAGTAGTAACAGTACAACAGTAGTAACAGCAACAGCAACAACAGTGGTAACAGTAACAGCAACAGTAAGTAACAGCAGCAGCAGTGGTAACAGTAGTAACAGCAGCAGCAACTGTAGTAACAGCAGCAACAGTAGTAACAGTAGTAACAGTAGTAACAGCAGCAACAGCAGCAGCAACAGTAAGTAACAACAGCAACAGGCAGCAACAGTAGTAACAGTAGTAACAGCAGCAACAACTGTAGTAACAGTAACAGTAGTAACAGTAGTAACAGTAGTAACTGCAGTAGTAAACACAGTAGTAACAGTAGTAACAGTAACAGTAGTAACAGTAGTAACAGTGGTAACAGTAGTAACAGTAGTAACAGCAGCAACAACAGTAGTAACAGCAGCAACAACAGTAGTAACAGCAGTAACAGCAGCAGCAACAGCAGTAACAGTAACAGTAGCAGCAGCAACAGTAGTAACAGTAGTAACAGTAGCAACAGTGTAGTAACAGTGAAGTAAACAGTAGTAACAGTAGTAACAGTGGTAACAGCAACAAGTAACAGTAGTAACAGCAGCAGCAACAGTAGTAACAGCAGCAACAACAGTAGTAACAGTAGTAACAGCAACAGTAGCAACAACAGTAGTAACAGCAAACAACAACAAGTAACAGTAGCAACAGTGCAGTAACAGTAGTAACAGTAGTAACAGTAGTAACTGAGCAACAATAGTAGTAACAGTGCAGCAGCAGCAACTGTAGTAACAGTAGTAACAGCAGCAACAACAGTAGTAACAGCAGCAACAACAGTAGTAACAGCAGCAACAACAGTAGTAACAGTAGTAACAGTAGTAACAGCAGCAACAACAGTAGTAACAGTAGTAACAGTAGTAACAGCAGCAACAACAGTAGTAACAGCAGCAACAACAGTAGTAACAGTAGTAACAGTAGTAACAGTAGTAACAGTAGTAACAGTAGTAACAGTAGTAACAGCAGCAGCAACAGTAGTAACAGTAGTAACAACAGTAGTAACAGCAGCAGCAGCAGCAACAGTAGTAACAGTAGTAACAACAGTAGTAACAGCAGCAACAACAGTAGTAACAGCAGCAACAGCAGCAACAGCAGTAACAGTAGTAACAGCAGCAACAACAACAACAACAGTAGTAACAGTAGTAACAGTAGTAACAGTAGTAACAGCAGCAACAACAACAACAACAGTAGTAACAGTAGTAACAGTAGTAACAGCAGTAACAGTAGTAACAGCAGCAACAACAGTAGTAACAGTAGTAACAGTAGTAACAGCAAGCAACAGCAGTAACAGTAACAGCAGCAAACAGTAGTAACAGTGGTAACAGCAAACAACAGTAGTAACAGCAACAGCAGCACAACAGTAGTAACAGCAGCAACAACAGTAGTAACAGTAGTAACAGTAGTAACAGCAACAACAACAGTAGTAACAGTAGTAACAGTAGTAACAGTAGTAACAGTAGTAACAGTAGTAACAGTAGTAACAGTAGTAACAGTAGTAACAGTAGTAACAGTAGTAACAGCAACAACAACAGTAGTAACAGCAGCAACAACAGTAGTAACAGCAGCAACAGTAGTAACAGTAGTAACAGCAGCAGCAACAGTAGTAACAGCAACAACAACAGTAGTAACAGTAGTAACAGTAGTAACAGTAGTAACAGTAGTAACAGCAGCAGCAACAGTAGTAACAGCAACAACAACAGTAGTAACAGTAGTAACAGTAGTAACAGCAACAACAGTAGTAACAGTAGTAACAGTAGTAACAGCAACAACAGTAGTAACAGCAACAACAACAGTAGTAACAGTAGTAACAGCAGCAACAACAGTAGTAACAGTAGTAACAGTAGTAACAGCAACAACAACAGTAGTAACAGTAGTAACAGTAGTAACAGTAGTAACAGTAGTAACAACAGTAGTAACAGCAGCAACAGTAGTAACAGTAGTAACAGCAGCAGCAACAGTAGTAACAGTAGTAACAGTAGTAACAGCAGCAACAACAACAGTAGTAACAGTAGTAACAGTAGTAACAGTAGTAACAGCAGCAACAACAGTAGTAACAGTAGTAACAGTAGTAACAGTAGTAACAGTAGTAACAGCAGCAGCAACAGTAGTAACAGTAGTAACAGTAGTAACAGTAGTAACAGTAGTAACAGCAGCAGCAACAGTAGTAACAGTAGTAACAGTAGTAACAGTAGTAACAGCAGCAACAACAGTAGTAACAGTAGTAACAGCAGCAACAACAGTAGTAACAGCAGCAACAGTAGTAACAGCAGCACAACAGTAGTAACAGCAACAACAGTAGTAACAGTAGTAACAGCAGCAACAACAGTAGTAACAGTAGTAACAGCAGCAAACAACAGTAGTAACAAGCAACAACAGTAAACAGTAGTAACTGTAGTAACAGCAGCAACAACAGTAGTAACAGTAGCAACAACAGTAGTAACAGCAGCAACAACAGTAGTAACAGTAGTAACAGCAGCAACAACAGTAGTAACAGTAGTAACAGTAGTAACAGCAGCAACAACAGTAGTAACAGTAGTAACAGTAGTAACAGCAGCAACAACAGTAGTAACAGTAGTAACAGCAGCAACAACAGTAGTAACAGTAGTAACAGCAGCAACAACAGTAGTAACAGTAGTAACAGTAGTAACAGCAGCAACAACAGTAGTAACAGCAGCAACAACAGTAGTAACAGTAGTAACAGTAGTAACAGCAGCAACAACAGTAGTAACAGTAGTAACAGTAGTAACAGTAGTTGTTGGTTAAACAGTGGTAACAGTAGTAACAGTAGTAACAGTAGTAACAGCAGCAACAACAGTAGTAACAGTAGTAACAGCAGCAACAACAGTAGTAGTAACAGTAGCAACAGCAGCAACAAGCAACAGTAGTAACAGTAGCAACAACAGCAGCAACAACAGTAGTAACAGCAACAACAACAGCAGTAACAGCAGCAACAACAGTAGTAACAGTAACCGTAACAGCAGCAACAACAGTAGTAACAGCAGCAACAACAGTAGTAACAGTGCAAATCAACAGCAGTAAACAGCAGCAACAACAGCAGTAACAGTAGTAACAGCAGCAGCAACAACTGTAGTAACAGCAGCAACAACAGTAGTAACAGTAGTAACAGTAGTAACAGTAGTAGCAACAGTAGTAACAGTAGTAACAGTAGTAACAGCAGTAACAGTAGTAACAGCAGCAACAGTAGTAACAGCAAACAGCACAGTAGTAACAGTAGTAACAGCAGCAACAGTAGTAACAGTAGTAACAGTAGTAACAGCAGCAGCAACAGTAGTAACAGTAGTAACAGCAGCAGCAACTGTAGTAACAGTAGTAACAGCAGCAACAACAGTAGTAACAGCAGCAACAACAGTAGTAACAGTAGTAACAGCAGCAACAACAGTAGTAACAGTAGTAACAGCAGCAGCAACAGTAGTAACAGTAGTAACAGCAGCAACAACAGTAGTAACAGTAGTAACAGCAGCAACAACAGTAGTAACAGTAGTAACAGTAGTAACAGCAGCAACAACAGTAGTAACAGCAGCAACAACAGTAGTAACAGTAGTAACAGTAGTAACAGTAGTAACAGTAGTAACAGTAGTAACAGCAGCAACAACAGTAGTAACAGCAGCAACAGTAGTAACAGTAGTAACAGCAGTAACAGCAGTAACAGCAGCAACAACAGTAGTAACAGTAGTAACAGTAGTAACAGCAGCAACAACAGTAGTAACAGTAGTAACAACAAGTAGTAACAGCAGTAACAGTAGTAACAGCAGCAGTGAACAGTAGTAACAGTAGTAACAGCAGCAACAGTACAGTAGTAACAGCAGCAACAACAGTAGTAACAGTAGTAACAGCAGCAACAACAGTAGTAACAGTAGTAACAGCAGCAGCAACTGTAGTAACAGTAGTAACAGTAGTAACAGCAGCAACAACAGTAGTAACAGTAGTAACAGCAGCAGCAACAGTAGTAACAGCAGTAACAGCAGCAGCAACAGTAGTAACAGCAGCAACAACAGTAGTAACAGTAGTAACAGTAGTAACAGCAGCAACAACAGTAGTAACAGCAGCAACAACAGTAGTAACAGCAGTAACAGTAGTAACAGCAGCAGCAACAGTAGTAACAGCAGTAACAGTAGTAACAGCAGCAACAACAGTAGTAACAGTAGTAACAGTAGTAACAGCAACAACAACAGTAGTAACAGTAGTAACAGTAGTAACAGTAGTAACAGTAGTAACAGCAGCAACAACAGTAGTAACAGCAGCAACAACAGTAGTAACAGTAGTAACAGCACAACAACTGTAGTAACAGCAACAAAGTAGTAACAGTAGTAACAGTAGTAACAGCAGCAACAACAGTAGTAACAGTAGTAACAGCAGCAGCAACTGTAGTAACAGTAGTAACAGTAGTAACAGCAGCAACAACAGTAGTAACAGTAGTAACAGCAGCAGCAACAGTAGTAACAGCAGCAACAACAGTAGTAACAGTAGTAACAGCAGTAGTAACAGCAGCAAACAGTAACAGCAGTAACAGTAGTAACAGCAGTAACAGCAGCAACAACTGTAGTAACAGCAGTAACAGCAGCAACAACTGTAGTAACAGCAGTAACAGCAGCAGCAACAGTAGTAACAGTAACAGTAGTAACAGCAGCAACAGTAGTAACAGTAGTAACAGTACAACAGCGATAGCAGTAGTAACAGCAGCAACAACAGTGGTAACAGCAAACAACAACAACAGTGGTAGTAACAGTAGTAACAGCAGCAACAGTCAACAGTAACAACAGTAGTAACAGTAGTAACAGTAGTAACAGCAGCAACAACAGTAGTAACAGTAGTAACAGTAGTAACAGCAACAGTAACAGTAGCAACTGCAACAGTAGTAACAGTAACAACAGTGGTAACAGCAGCAACAACAGTAGTAACAACAACAGTAGTAACAGCAGCAGCAACAGTAGTAACAGTAGTAACAGCAGCAACAGTAGTAAACAGTAGTAACAGCAGCAACAACAGTAGTAACAGTAGTAGTAACAGTAGTAACAGCAGCAACAACAGTAGTAACAGTAGTAACAACAGCAGTAACAACAGTGGTAACAGTAACAGCAGCAACAACAGTAGTAACAGTAGTAACAGCAGCAGCAACAGTAGTAACAGCAGCAACAACAGTAGTAACAGTGAACAGCAAACAGTAGTAACAGCAGCAACAACAGTAGTAACAGTAACCGTGGTAACAGTAGTAACAGTAGTAACAGCAGCAGCAGCAACAGTAGTAACAGCAGTAACAACAGTAGTAACAGTAGCAGTAACAATCAGTAACAGCAACAGTAGTAACAGTAGTAACAACAGTGGTAACAGCAGCAACAACAGTAGTAACAGTGGTAACAGCAGCAACAGCAGCAGCAACAGTGGTAACAGCAGCAACAACAATAACAGCAGCAACAACTGTAGTAACAGTAGCAACAGTCAACAACAGCAGCAACAACAGTAGTAACAGCAGTAACAGTAGTAACAGCAGTAACAGCAGTAACAGTAGTAACAGCAAACAACAGTAGTAACAGTAGTAACAGTAGTAACAGTAGTAACAGCAATAACAGTAGTAACAGTAGTAACAGTAGTAACAGCAACAACAGTAGTAACAGTAGTAACAGTAGTAACAACAGTAGTAACAGTAGTAACAGTAGTAACAGTAGTAACAGCAGCAGCAACAGTAGTAACAGCAACAGTAGTAACAGCAGCAATAACAGTAGTAACAGTAGTAACAGTAGTAAGCAACAGTAGTAACAACAGTAAAAGTAACAGCAGCAACAGTAGTAACAGCAGTAACAACTGTAGTAACAGCAACAACAGTACAACAGCAGCAAAACTGGTAACAGTAGTAACAGTAGTAACAGCAACAACAGTAGTAACAGTAGTAACAAACAGTGGTAACAGCAGTAACAGTAGTAACAGCAGCAACAACAGTAGTAGTGGTAACAGTAACAGCAGCAAACAACAGTAGTAACAGTAGTAACAGCAGTAACAAACAACACAGTAGTAACAGCAGCAACAACAGTAGTAACAGCAGTAACAGCACAACAGTAGTAACAGTAACAGCAACAGCAGTAACAGCAGCAGCAACAGTAACAGTAACAGTAGTAACAGCAGCAACAGTAGTAACAGTAGTAACAGTAGTAACAGTAGTAACAGCAGCAGCAACTGTAGTAACAGTAGTAACAGCAGCAGCAACTGTAGTAACAGCAGCAACAACAGTAGTAACAGCAGCAACAACAGTAGTAACAGCAGTAACAGTAGTAACAGCAGCAACAACAGTAGTAACAGTAGTAACAGTAGTAACAGCAGTAGTAACAGTGGTAACAGTAGTAACAGCAGTAACAGTAGTAACAGCAGCAACAACAGTAGTAACAGTAGCAACAGTAGTAACAGTAGTAACAGCAGCAACAACAGTAGTAACAGTAGTAACAGTAGTAAGCAGCAGCAACAGTAGTAACAGCAGCAACAACAGTAGTAACAGCAATCAACAGCAGTAGTAACAGTAACAGCAGCAACAACAGTAGTAACAGTAGCAGTAAACAGCAGCAACAACAAGTAAATAGTGGTAACAGTAGTAACAGTAGTAACAGCAACAACAGTAGTAACAGTAGTAACAGCAGCAAAACAGTAGTAACAGTAAGTACAGCAGTAGTAACAGCAGCAACAACAGTAGTAACAGTGGTAACAGCAGCAACAACAGTAGTAACAGCAGCAACAGTAGCAACAGTAGTAACAGCAGCAAACAACAGTAGTAACAACAGTAGTAACAGTAGTAACAGTGGTAACAGCAGCAACAACAGTAGTAACAGCAGCAACAGTGTAGTAACAGCAGCAAATAACAGTAGTAACAGTAGTAACAGCAGCAACAACAGTAGTAATAGCAACAGCAAACAGCAGTAACAACAGTGGTGCAGCAACAGTAGTAACAGCAACAGCAACAACAGTAGTAACAGTGCAGTAACAGTAGTAACAGTAGTAACAGTAGTAACAGCAACAACAACAGTAGTAACAGTAGTAACAGTAGTAACAGTAGTAAACAGTAGTAACAGTAGTAACAGTAGTAACAGTAGTAACAGTAGTAACAGTAGTACAGTAGTAACAGCAGCAACAACAGTAGTAACTGTAGTAACAGCAGCAAACCCAGTGGTAACAGTAGTAACAGCAGCAGCAACAGTAGTAACAGTAGCAACAACAGTAAACAGTATAACAGCAGCAACAGTAGTAACAGTAGTAACAGTAGTAACAGCAGCAACAACAGTAGTAACAGCAGTAACAACAGTAGCAACAGTAGTAACAGCAGCAACAACAGTAGTAACAGTGGCAACAGTACAGTAGTAACAGCAGCAACAACAGTGGTAACAGCAGTAACAACAGTAGTAACAGCAAATTGTTAAACAAACAGTAACAGTAGCAACAACAGTAGTAACAGCAGTAACAAATAACAGTAGTAACAGTAGTAACAGTAAACAACAGTAGTAACAGTAGTAACAGCAGTAACAGCAGTAAGTAACAGTAGTAACAGTAGTAACAGCAACAACAGTAGTAACAGTAGTAACAGTAACAACAGTAGCAACAGTAGTAACAGTAGTAACAGTGGTAACAGTAGTAACAGCACAGTAAACAGTAGTAACAGTAGTAACAGTAGTAACAGCAGCAACAACAGTAGTAACAGTGGTAACAGCAGCAGCAACAGTAGTAACAGTAGTAAACAACCCGTAGTAACAGCAAGCAACAGTAGTAACAGTAGTAACAGCAGCAACAACAGTAGTAACAGTAGTAACAGTAGTAACAGTAGTAACAGTAGTAACAGCAGCAGCAACAGTAGTAACAGTAGTAACAGCAGCAACAACAGTAGTAACAGTAGTAACAGCAGCAGCAACAGTAGTAACAGTAGTAACAGCAGCAACAACAGTAGTAACAGTAGTAACAGCAGCAACAACAGTAGTAACAGTAGTAACAGCAGCAACAACAGTAGTAACAGTAGTAACAGCAGTAACAGTAGTAACAGTAGTAACAGCAGCAACAACAGTAGTAACAGTAGTAACAGTAGTACAGCAACAACAGTAGTAACAGTAGTAACAGTAGTAACAGTAGTAACAGTAGTAACAGTAGTAACAGTAGTAACAGTAGTAACAGCAGCAACAACAGTAGTAACAGTAGCAACAGTAGTAACAGTAGTAACAGTAGTAACAGTAGTAACAGCAGCAACAACAGTAGTAACAGTAGTAACAGCAGCAACAACAGTAGTAACAACAGTAGTAACAGTAGTAACAGTAGTAACAACAGTAGTAACAGTAGTAACAGTAGTAACAGCAGCAGCAACAGTAGTAACAGTAGTAACAGTAGTAACAGTAGTAACAGTAGTAACAGTAGTAACAGTAGTAACAGTAGTAACAGTAGTAACAGTAGTAACAGTAGTAACAGTAGTAACAGTAGTAACAGTAGTAACAGTAGTAACAGCAGCAACAGCAAACAACAGTAGTAACAGTAGTAACAGTAGTAGTAACAGTAGTAACAGCAACAGTAGTAACAGTAGTAACAGCAGCAAACAGTACAGTAGTAACAGCAGTAACAGTAGTAACAGTAGTAACAGCAACAGTAGTAAACAGTAGTAACAGCAGCAACAACAGTAGTAACAGTAGTAACAGTACAACAGTAGTAACAGTAGTAACAGCAGCAACAGTAGTAACAGTAGTAACAGTAGTAACAGTAGTAACAGTAGTAACAACAGTAGTAACAGCAGCAGCAACTGTAGTAACAGCAGCAACAACAGTAGTAACAGTAGTAACAGTGGTAACAGTAAACAGTAGTAACAGTAGTAACAGTAGTAACAGCAAGTAGTAACAGTAGTAACAGTAGTAACAGCAGCAAGCAACAATAACAGTAACAGTGGTAACAGCAGCAACAGTGAGTAACAGTAGTAACAGTAGTAACAGCAGTAACAGTAGTAACAGTAGTAACAGTAGTAACAGCAGCAACAACAGTAGTAACAGCAGTAACAGTAGTAACAGTAGTAACAACAGTAGTAACAGTAGTAACAGCAGCAACAGCAGCAACAACAGTAGTAACAGCAGCAACAACAGTAGTAACAGTAGTAACAGTAGCAACAGTAGTAACAGTAGTAACAGTAGTAACAGTAGTAACAGTAGTAACAGTAGTAACAGTAGTAACAGCAGCAACAACAGTAGTAGTAACAGCAGCAACAACAGTAGTAACAGTAGTAACTGCCGCCTCCGGATTTGAACCACCAACCTTTCGGTTAATGGCCTAACATTCTTAAACGCTAGGCTACCTGTCGCTAGGCTACCTGTCGCTAGGCTACCTGTCGCTAGGCTACCTATCTGACTACTTCAAAATGATTAAAGTCCTCAACGTCCCTGCCCATGCTAAAACAAGCTTTGGGCCAAGTGCACCATCTATCCACCTCTATGGATCGGACTCACCTTTTCCCAGGTAGCGAGACTTGTCTCCATCTCTAAGCTCCAGAGCCTCATGGACACCGGTAGAGGCACCGCTGGGCACGGCTGCCCTGAAACGGCCTGAACACAGAGAGAGAGAGAGACAGAGAGAGAGAGAGAGAGAAAGAGAGACAGAGAGAGAGAGAGACAGAGAGAGGTTAGACTGCTGGGTCGGTGAACAACATTGTGGTACAGTATGTTTGTATGTAAACACTGTGTGCACCTTTAGCGGTGTAGAGGTCCACCTCCACGGTGGGGTTTCCTCTGGAGTCGAGGATCTCTCGGGCATGGATCTTAGTGATAGACATCCTGACTAGAGAGAGAGAGAGGCATCCTGACTAGAGTGGATCTTAATGATAGACATCCTGACTAGAGGAGGGGGTGGGGTGGTAGAGAGAGGTATCTTAATGATAGACATCCTGACTAGAGGAGGGGGGTAGAGAGAGAGGTATGGATCTTATCATCCTGACTAAGGAGGGGGTAGAGAGAGGTATGGATCTTAATGATAGACATCCTGACTAGAGGAGGGGGGTAGGATCTTAATGAAGACTAGAGGAGGGGGTATGGATCTTAATGATAGACATCCTGACTAGAGGAGGGGGTAGAGAGAGAGGTATGGATCTTAATCCTGATAGACTTAATGATAGACATCCTGACTAGAGGAGGGGGGTAGAGAGGAGAGGTATGGATCTTAATGATAGACATCCTGGAGGTAGGGGTAGAGAGAGGTATGGATCTAATGATAGACATCCTGACTAGAGGAGGGGGGGTAGACATCCCTGACTAGAGGGGGGGGTAGAGAGAGGTAGGATCTTATGGATCTTAATGATAGATCTTAATGATAGACATCCTGACTAGAGGAGGGGGGTAGAGAGAGGTATGGATCTTAATGATAGACATCCTGACTAGAGGAGGGGGGGTGGAGGTATGGATCTTAATGATAGACATCCTGACTAGAGGAGGGGGGTAGAGAGAGGTATGGATCTTAAATGACATCCTGAGGGGGGGGGTAGAGAGAGGTATGGATCTTAATGATAGACATCCTGACTAGAGGAGGGGGTAGAGAGAGGTATGGATCTTAATGATAGACATCCTGACTAGAGGGGGGGTAGAGAGGGGTAGAGACTAGAGGAGGGGGTATGGATCTTAATGATAGACATCCTGACTAGAGGAGGGGGGTAGAGAGGTATGGATCTTAATGATAGACATCCTGACTAGAGGGGGGGGTAGGGAGGGTAGAGAGAGGTATGGATCTTAGAGGACATCCTGACTAGAGGGGGGTAGAGAGAGAGGTATGGATCTTAATGATAGACATCCTGACTAGAGGAGGGGGGTATGGATCTTAATGATAGAGAGAGGTATGGATCTTAATGATAGACATCCTGACTAGAGGAGGGGGGGTAGAGAGAGGTATGGATCTTAATGATAGACATCCTGACTAGAGGTATGGATCTTAATGATAGACATCCTGACTAGAGGAGGGGGGAGAGAGAGGCATGGATCTTAATGAGACATCCTGACTCAGTATGGATCTTAATGATAGACATCCTGACTAGAGGAGGGGGGTATGGATCTAATGAGACATCCTGAGGTGGGTAGAGAGAGAGGTATGGATAGAGAGACTAGAGGAGGGGGTATGGATCTTAATGATAGACATCCTGACTAGAGGGGGGACATCCTGTAGAGAGAGGGCATGGATCTTAGATAGACATCCTGAGAGGTATGGATCTTAATGATAGACATCCTGACTAGAGGAGGGGGGTAGAGAGTAGAGAGGTATGGATCTTAATGATAGACATCCTGACTAGAGGAGGGGAGGTATGGAGAGAGGTATGGATCTTAATGATAGACATCCTGACTAGAGGAGGGGGGTAGGAGATAGACATCCTGACTAGTATATGGATCTTAATGATAGACATCCTGACTAGAGAGGAGGGGGTAGATCTTAATGATAGACATCCTGACTAGAGGAGGGGGGGGTAGAGAGGTATGGATCTTAATGATAGACATCCTGACTAGAGGAGGAGGGGGGATAGGACATCCTGGGTAGAGATAGACATCCTGACTAGAGGAGGGGGGTAGAGAGAGAGGTATGGATCTTAATGATAGACATCCTGACTAGAGGAGGGGGGATAGACATCCCAGAGAGAGAGGGATCTAATGATAGACATCCTGACTAGAGGAGGGGGGGTAGAGAGAGGGTATGGATCTTAATGATAGACATCCTGACTAGAGGAGGGGGTAGAGAGAGAGGTATGGATCTTAATGAGACATCCCGAGAGGAGGGGGGTAGGACATCCTGACTAGAGGAGGGGGGGGATAGAGAGAGGTATGGATATGGATCTGACTAGAGGGAGGGGGGTAGAGAGATATGGATCATCATCCTGACTAGAGGAGGGGGATCTTAATGATAGACATCCTGACTAGAGGGGGTAGAGTATGGATCTTAATGATAGATCCTTAGAGGAGGGGGGTGATAGATCATCATCCTGACTAGAGGAGGGGGTAGAGAGAGAGGTATGGATCTTAATGATAGACATCCTGACTAGAGTATGGATCTTAATGATAGACATCCTGACTAGAGGGGGGGGGGTAGAGGGGTATGGATCTTAATGAGACTAGAGGAGGGGGTAGAGAGAGAGGTATGGATCTTAATGATAGACATCCTGACTAGAGGAGGGGGGTAGAGAGAGAGGCATGGATCTTAATGATAGACATCCTGACAGAGGAGGGGGGGTAGAGAGAGAGGTATGGATCTTAATGATAGACATCCTGACTAGAGGAGGGGGACATCCTGAGAGGAGGTATGGATCTTAATGATAGACATCCTGAGTGTATGGATCTTAATGATAGACATCCTGACTAGAGGAGAGAGAGAGGTATGGATCTTAATGATAGACATCCTGACTAGAGGAGGGGGTAGAGAGAGAGGTATGGATCTTAATGATAGACATCCTGACTAGAGAGGGGTAGAGAGAGGTATGGATCTTAATGATAGACATCCTGACTAGAGGAGGGGGGTAGAGAGAGGTATGGATCTTAATGATAGACATCCTGACTAGAGGAGGGGGGCAGGGGTATGGATCTTAATGATAGACATCCTGGTATGGATCTTAATGATAGACATCCTGACTAGAGGAGGGGGTAGAGAGAGGTATGGATCTTAATGATAGACATCCTGGAGGAGGGGGGTAGAGAGAGGTATGGATCTTAATGATAGACATCCTGACTAGAGGAGGGGGGGGTAGAGAGAGGTATGGATCTTAATGATAGACATCCTGACTAGAGGAGGGGGGTAGAGAGAGGAGCGGGATCTTAATGATAGACATCCTGACTAGAGGAGGGGGTATATGGATCATCATCCTGACTAGAGGAGGGGGGTAGGAGAGGTATGGATCTTAATGATAGACATCCTGACTAGAGGAGGGGGGTATATGGATCTTAATGATAGACATCCTGACTAGAGGAGGGGGGTAGAGAGGAGGTATGGATCTTAATGATAGACATCCTGACTAGAGGAGGGGGGGTAGAGAGAGGTATGGATCTTAATGATAGACATCCTGACTAGAGGAGGGGGGTAGAGAGAGGTATGGATCTTAATGATAGACATCCTGACTAGAGGAGGGGGGTAGAGAGAGGTATGGATCTTAATGATAGACATCCTGACTAGAGGAGGGGGGGGGGGTAGAGAGAGAGGTATGGATCTTAATGATAGACATCCTGACTAGAGGAGGGGGGTAGAGAGAGGTATGGATCTTAATGAGGGAGGGGGGGTAGGAGGAGAGGTAGAGAGAGGTAGAGAGAGGCATGGATCTTATGGATCTTAATGAGAGAGAGGTATGGATCTTAATGATAGACATCCTGACTGACTAGAGAGAGGGGGGATAGACATCCTGACTAGAGGTATGGATCTTAATGATAGACATCCTGACTAGAGGAGGGGGTAGAGAGAGGTATGGATCTTAATGATAGACATCCTGACTAGAGGAGGGGGGGGTAGATCTTAATGAGAGAGGTATGGATCTTAATGATAGACATCCTGACTAGAGGAGGAGGGGGGCAGAGAGGGGTATGGATCTTAATGATAGACATCCTGACTAGAGGGGGGTGATAGACATCCTGGAGGAGGGGGGTAGAGAGAGGTATGGATCTTAATGATAGACATCCTGACTAGAGGAGGGAGGAGAGGTAGAGAGAGGTATGGATCTTAATGATAGACATCCTGACTAGAGGAGGGGGTAGAGAGAGAGGTATGGATCTTAATGATAGACATCCTGACTAGAGGAGGGGGGGGTAGAGAGAGGTATGGATCTTAATGATAGACATCCTGACTAGAGGAGGGGGGGATAGAGAGGTATGGATCTTAATGATAGACATCCTGACTAGAGGAGGGGGTAGGGAGAGGTATGGATCTTAATGATAGACATCCTGAGAGGTATGGATCTTAATGATAGACATCCTGACTAGAGGAGGGGGGGTAGGATCTTAGAGAGAGGTATGGATCTTAATGATAGACATCCTGACTAGAGGAGGGGGGGGGTGAGAGAGGGTATGGATCTTAATGATAGACATCCTGACTAGAGGAGGAGGGGGGATCTAATGATAGAGAGAGAGGTATGGATCTTAATGATAGACATCCTGACTAGAGGAGGGGGGTAGAGAGAGGTATGGATCTTAATGATAGACATCCTGACTAGGGAGGGGGTAGAGAGAGGTATGGATGGATCTTAATGATAGACATCCTGACTAGAGGAGGGGGGTAGAGAGAGGTATGGATCTTAATGATAGACATCCTGACTAGAGGGAGGGGGGTAGAGAGAGTATGGATCTTAATGATAGACATCCTGACTAGAGGAGGGGGGGGTAGAGAGAGAGGTATGGATCTTAATGATAGACATCCTGACTAGAGGAGGGGGTAGAGAGAGGTATGGATCTTAATGATAGACATCCTGACTAGAGGAGGGGGGGTAGAGAGAGAGGTATGGATCTTAATGGATCTTAATGATAGACATCCTGACTAGAGGAGGGGGGTAGAGAGAGGTATGGATCTTAATGATAGACATCCTGACTAGAGGAGGGGGTAGAGAGAGGTATGGATCTTAATGATAGACATCCCTGACTAGAGGAGGGGGTAGAGGGGATAGACATCCTGACTAGAGGAGGGGGGTAGAGACATCCTGACTAGAGGAGAGGGGGTGATGGATCTTAATGATAGACATCCTGACTAGAGGAGGGGGGTAGAGAGAGGTATGGATCTTAATGATAGACATCCTGACTAGAGGAGGGGGGTAGAGAGAGGTATGGATCTTAATGATAGACATCCTGACTAGAGGAGGGGGGATAGTAGAGAGGTATGGATCTTAATGATAGACATCCTGACTAGAGGAGGGGGGTAGAGAGAGTATGGATCTTAATGATAGACATCCTGACTAGAGGAGGGGGGGTAGAGAGAGGTATGGATCTTAATGATAGACATCCTGACTAGAGGAGGGGGGGGTAGAGAGAGGTATGGATCTTAATGATAGACATCCTGACTAGAGGAGGGGGGTAGAGAGAGGTATGGATCTTAATGATAGACATCCTGACTAGAGGAGGGGGGTAGAGAGAGGTATGGATCTTAATGATAGACATCCTGACTAGAGGAGGGGGATCTTAATGATAGACATCCTGAGAGAGAGGTATGGATCTTAATGATAGACATCCTGACTAGAGGAGGGGGGTAGAGAGAGGTATGGATCTTAATGATAGACATCCTGACTAGAGGAGGGGGGTAGAGAGAGGTATGGATCTTAATGATAGACATCCTGACTAGAGGAGGGGGGGGGGGTGGTAGAGAGAAAACATTTAGAACTTCAGTTATCTTCTGTTTGCTCTGAGCCAATCAGAATACAGGTCAGCGTCTCCTAGCAATCTGTTCTGTAGTCTGACCACTACAGTGTTTAGTATGGAGATACAGGACTCATCTGGATATCTGTCATGTTATAGTGTCTGACAGCGCCATTGAGGCTACAACCCATAGGAATCCCCACACAGTTGACTACTTTAAAATGGCAATGACGCTGCCAAAGCTAAAACTTCCTTTCGGCCACTAGAGGCCTCTATCATTCTCTATGGTGTGACCCGAGGTAGGCAGTCTGTTGTAGCTTCATGTTCTCATCAGTGTAATCTGTCCCTCTCCCCACACCGTAGGTCCTCCTCTACGCATCTCACACCCAGCAAGCCTATCAGAGTGCAGTGAGGTCACAGCTGACCAACGGCAGGCCAGGACATTCAGATTCACGGTTTAGAGAGAGATATACTAGAATATTTAGCTGCTCCCCCTGCAGAACCTACAACCACCACTTTCTCTGCCTGCCTCGGCCTGCCTGCCTGGGCCGGCCTGCCTGCCTGGGCCTGCCTGCCTGCCTGGGCCTGCCTGCCTGCCTCGGCCTGCCTGCCTGCCTGCCTGCCTCGGCCTGCCTGCCTGCCCCTGCCTGCCTGCCCCGGCCTGCCTGCCTCGGCCTGCCTGCCCCGGCCTGCCTGGGCCGGCCTGCCTGCCTGGGCCTGCCTGCCTGGGCCTGCCTGCCTGGGCCTGCCTGCCTGCCCCTGCCTGCCTGGGCCTGCCTGCCTGGGCCTGCCTGCCTGCCCCTGCCTGCCTGGGCCTGCCTGCCTGCCCCTGCCTGCCTGCCCCTGCCTGCCTGGGCCTGCCTGCCTGCCCCTGCCTGCCTGGGCCTGCCTGCCTGGGCCTGCCTGCCTGGGCCTGCCTGCCCCTGCCTGCCTGCCTGCCTGGGCCTGCCTGCCTATTAAATCTGAGCTGGACACTAAGCTGTCTCCACACGGTCACTCGGCCCGGAGTGCAGCTGTGTGAAGTGCTCCCCCAAGAGCAGAGCAGGGGGGTGTACAGCGATGTCCTGAATGCTCTAAAGACTGCTATTAATAAACACAAGATACTGTGAAATGTATACGTGCTGCGTATAGTGTTAGTGTGTCAGTGTCTTAGTGTACTGCGTACAGTATGTTGTGTGTACAGTGTGTACAGTGTCTTAGTGTACTGCGTACAGTATGTTGTGTGTACAGTGTGTACTGCGTACAGTATGTTGTGTGTACAGTGTGTACTGCGTACAGTATGTTGTGTGTACAGTGTGTACAGTGTCTTAGTGTACTGCGTACAGTATGTTGTGTGTACAGTGTGTACTGCGTACAGTATGTTGTGTGTACAGTGTGTACTGCGTACAGTATGTTGTGTGTACAGTGTGTACAGTGTCTTAGTGTACTGCGTACAGTATGTTGTGTGTACAGTGTGTACTGCGTACAGTATGTTGTGTGTAGTGTGTACTGCGTACAGTATGTTGTGTGTACAGTGTGTCAGTGTGTACTGCGTACAGTATGTTGTGTGTAGTGTGTACTGCGTACAGTATGTTGTGTGTACAGTGTGTACTGTGTGTACAGTGTGTCAGTGTGTACTGCGTACAGTATGTTGTGTGTAGTGTGTACTGCGTACAGTATGTTGTGTGTACAGTGTGTACTGCGTACAGTATGTTGTGTGTACAGTGTGTCAGTGTGTACTGCGTACAGTATGTTGTGTGTAGTGTGTACTGCGTACAGTATGTTGTGTGTACAGTGTGTACTGCGTACAGTATGTTGTGTGTAGTGTGTACTGCGTACAGTATGTTGTGTGTACAGTGTGTCAATGTGTACTGCGTACAGTATGTTGTGTGTACAGTGTGTCAGTGTGTACTGCGTACAGTATGTTGTGTGTACAGTGTGTACTGCGTACAGTATGTTGTGTGTAGTGTGTACTGCGTACAGTATGTTGTGTGTACAGTGTGTCAATGTGTACTGCGTACAGTATGTTGTGTGTACAGTGTGTCAATGTGTACTGCGTACAGTATGTTGTGTGTACAGTGTGTACTGCGTACAGTGTGTACTGCGTACAGTATGTTGTGTGTACAGTGTGTACTGCGTACAGTATGTTGTGTGTACAGTGTGTACTGCGTACAGTATGTTGTGTGTACAGTGTGTACTGCGTACAGTGTGTACTGCGTACAGTATGTTGTGTGTAGTGTGTACTGCGTACAGTATGTTGTGTGTACAGTGTGTACTGCGTACAGTATGTTGTGTGTTCTGCATATAGCTAGTGTGTGGTTAGCAGTTAATGTGTGCAATGTGTGTGTGAAGCGTTGTAGAGCCTCATTGACCCTTCCCCTTTTAGTTTGACCTTTCACTACATTCACAAGAGATTTGAGTTTGACCTTTCACTAGCGGTCAGGGTTTGAGGCGATACTGTATTACAGTACGGACCGCAGTGGGTTTATTAATACACCGTTCACACAACATGCCATTTGGATGACATTAATGAATGACATTAGCTAGTTGATAGAGGACAAGTGGTCCTTGAGTTGGTCTCGCAGTCCCGGAGTCTGTCTGTTCCGTGACTCTCCTTATCTGGCCGGGGGGGGGGACGACGACACTCATTCTAGACACTGATCATACAAAACATTATGAACACCTACTCTTTCCATGAGTGAATCCAGGTCAAAGTTAAGATCCCTTATTGAGGTCACCTGTTCAATCCACTTCAGTGTAGCTGAAGAAACACGTTAAATAAGGATTTTTAAAGCCTTGAGACAATTGAGACATGGGTGCCATTCAGAGGGTGAATGAGCAAGACTAAATATTTAAGTTCCTTTGAACGGGGTAGGCTAGAAGGTGCCAGGTGCACCAGTTTGTGTCAAGAACTGCAACTCTGCCGGGTTTTTCACACTCAACAGTTTCCTGTGTGTATCAACGGTCCACCACCCAAAGGACATCCAGACAACTTGACACAACTGTGGGAAGTGTTGGAGTCAACATGGGTCAGCTTCCCATCCTACTAAACTACACTGTAGTAGTTACAGATCCATACAGCTATGGAGCCTCCATCCTACTAAACTACACTGTAGTAGTTACAGACCCATACAGCCTCCATCCTACTAAACTACACTGTAGTAGTTACAGACCCATACAGCCTCCATCCTACTAAACTACACTGTAGTAGTTACAGATCCATACAGCTATGGAGCCTCCATCCTACTAAACTACACTGTAGTAGCCCATACAGCCTCCATCCTACTAAACTACACTGTAGTAGTTACAGACCCATACAGCCTCCATCCTACTAAACTACACTGTAGTAGTTACAGACCCATACAGCCTCCATCCTACTAAACTACACTGTAGTAGTTACAGATCCATACAGCCTCCATCCTACTAAACTACACTGTAGTAGTTACAGACCCATACAGCCTCCATCCTACTAAACTACACTGTAGTAGTTACAGACCCATACAGCCTCCATCCTACTAAACTACACTGTAGTAGTTACAGATCCATACAGCCTCCATCCTACTAAACTACACTGTAGTAGTTACAGACCCATACAGCCTCCATCCTACTAAACTACACTGTAGTAGTTACAGACCCATACAGCTATGGAGCCTCCATCCTACTAAACTACACTGTAGTAGTTAGACCCATACAGCCTCCATCCTACTAAACTACACTGTAGTAGTTACAGACCCATACAGCTATGGAGCCTCCATCCTACTAAACTACACTGTAGTAGTTAGACCCATACAGCCTCCATCCTACTAAACTACACTGTAGTAGTTACAGATCCATACAGCTATGGAGCCTCCATCCTACTAAACTACACTGTAGTAGTTACAGATCCATACAGCCTCCATCCTACTAAACTACACTGTAGTAGTTACAGACCCATACAGCCTCCATCCTACTAAACTACACTGTAGTAGTTACAGATCCATACAGCCTCCATCCTACTAAACTACACTGTAGTAGTTACAGATCCATACAGCCTCCATCCTACTAAACTACACTGTAGTAGTTACAGATCCATACAGCCTCCATCCTACTAAACTACACTGTAGTAGTTACAGATCCATACAGCTATGGAGCCTCCATCCATCCACTGTAGTAGTTACTAAACTATCACTAAACTACACCATACAGTAGTAGTTACAGACCCATACAGCCTCCATCCTACTAAACTACACTGTAGTAGTTACAGACCCATACAGCCTCCATCCTACTAAACTACACTGTAGTAGTTACAGACCCATACAGCCTCCATCCTACTAAACTACACTGTAGTAGTTACAGATCCATACAGCTATGGAGCATGTTTTTTAATCCATTTTGAATTCAGGCCTAATAACAGAAGGTGGAAAAGGTCAAAGGGTACTTCCTCAAGGCTCTGATTGGTACAGGTGGTCTCCTCTCCTTCTGTTGTCCGTAAACATGCGGCGTAACGTGGCGATGTGACCGTGTGGGAACACTGATCAAGGTATGGAGCCATTTAACCTTTTTTTGGGGGGTCTTTCATATCAGAGAGAAATTAAAGGCTTCCAACCCTGTATCGCAGTGTTCAGATTGAGCGTCGGGGGCTCTTAACAAAAACACCCCAACAGCCGACGCCTTAGTCCAATGACCTGTGTGATCTAATGGAACCGAGAGTCGTGATCAAGGGCTGTTCAGGCTCCAGCTTGTACAAACCTGATGAACCGGTGTCCCCCAACCAAAAGTAGTCATACTGTCAAGTCGGCTACAAACAGACAAGACAAACAAGAATAAGAGGCAGGAGGATCTATGGAGTGACCTATGCTGGGATGGGGTTACATCCACATTGAACTCCAGATACAGACTGATCCAGTTTAATTTCCTCCATCAGCTCTATATCACCCCATCTAGGACTGCACAAGTTCAACCCAGATATCTCCTCCCTACGTTTTAGATGTGGCTCAGATGAAGGAACATTCCTCCATTCCACTTGGCAGTGTTCAAAACTACACGGTTTCTGGCAGGGGGGTATGCGATACCATATCCTCAATTCACAGGGTTGCATTCCTTTTAGACCCGGAGGTCTGTCTACTGGGTAACTTTACTAACACCAATCTTAGGCAAAGCCTTACTATAAAGCTAACAGAAATATTGCTAGCGATTGCCAAGAAATGTATTGCCTTGAAATGGAAATTGGATTCCTCCCTGCCAGTTGCAATGTGGCTTTCGGAAGTTAATAGTTGTATCCCTTTGGAGAAAATCACTTACTGCTTGAGGAATAAGCTAAAGACATTTTACAGAATTTGGCAACCTTTCATTGACTATATGGAGAATCTCCCCCCACATCTCATTGATTGAATCTCTATATAATCCTCACATAATGTTTCACACGTAACGTAGAATATGTAGCCTATGGCAGGTGATTCAATATCTCGTTATTTTATTTATGTAGCCTACGGCAGGTGATTCAATATCTCGTTATTTTATTTATGTAGCCTACGGCAGGTGATTCAATATCTCGTTATTTTATTTATGTAGCCTACGGCAGGTGATTCAATATCTCGTTATTTTATTTTTTATTCTTATTGTATGTTTGTTTATATAATTATAATTATTATTTATTCTTGTTACGCTCGTCTGTTACTGTCACTTTGTCCTATCGTTGTCTAATATCTTTTCACTTTTGTTTTGAAAGTTCTTAATTGGAAAATGCAAAAATAAAATATATATATTTTTTTAAATAAAAAGAATAAGAGGCAGGGGTTTTCGTAGGGAATATGTCAAAAACGTTCAGTTTTAAAAAAGGTAGATGCATTGCTAACAGTTGCAATATGTAAGAAATTAGGCTCCCGTTTCCTTATTCCCAAACGCTATGATGAACTTATACAGTAGCCCATATATACATATATCCATAGAGCTATGGAACTATATATATCTATATATCTATGAAGTAGTCAGATATGGAACATTAGCAAAGTACGTGGGTCTCGGCTACAGTCCAAAGCAACTGCCTCGTTTCCTTGATAACCACAACACGAGCTTTCCCAAGTCTTTACATTACACTAAATGTTTTAAGAGAGAACAGTTTTTAAACAACTGGACGGTACCTGATTGGGGGGCTCGCTGGCTGGCTGTCCTTCTGGAAAGTGGTAACTCTGTTCTCCAGTCGGACTTTTATAGACTGCCAGTGGCGACCGCTGCCCAATAAGGGCTTAGGGACCAGAGACAAACTACCAGACACAATCAGAAACGGAAAAACTGAAAGTATGGTCACGTCTCTGTATAAAGGTTTTTATATACAGAATACATATGACTCATCAACATGTAAAATCATGAAAGGATATAAACAGTATAAAATACCATTTTGGTTACTTTTGAATGTTTTCTAGATTTCGCTGTTTTAAATGGAAACATGTTGGCCTACTGTGAACATACAGTGGGGGGACTAGGAACACATGAACTGGCCAGAGAGAATAGTGGGGTGACTAGGAACACATGAACTGGCCAGAGAGAATAGTGGGGTGACTAGGAACACATGAACTGGCCAGAGAGAACAGTGGCCAGAGAGAACAGTAGGAACACATGAACTGGCCAGAGAGAACAGTGGGGTGATTAGGAACACATGAACTGGCCAGAGAGAACAGTGGGGTGACTAGGAACACATGAACTGGCCAGAGAGAATAGTGGGGTGACTAGGAACACATGAACTGGCCAGAGAGAATAGTGGGGTGACTAGGAACACATAAACTGGCCAGAGAGAATAGTGGGGTGACTAGGAACACATGAACTGGCCAGAGAGAACAGTGGGGTGACTAGGAACACATGAACTGGCCAGAGAGAATAGTGGGGTGACTAGGAACACATGAACTGGCCAGAGAGAACAGTGGGGTGACTAGGAACACATGAACTGGCCAGAGAGAATAGTGGGGTGACTAGGAACACATGAACTGGCCAGAGAGAATAGTGGGGTGACTAGGAACACATGAACTGGACAGAGAGAACAGTGGGGTGACTAGGAACACATGAACTGACCAGAGAGAATAGTGGGAACACATGAACTGGCCAGAGAGAATAGTGGGGTGTCTAGGAACACATGAACTGGCCAGAGAGAACAGTGGGGTGACTAGGAACACATGAACTGGCCAGAGAGAACAGTGGGAACACATGAACTGGCCAGAGAGAATAGTGGGGTGTCTAGGAACACATGAACTGGCCAGAGAGAACAGTGGGAACACATGAACTGGCCAGAGAGAATAGTGGGGTGTCTAGGAACACATGAACTGGCCAGAGAGAACAGTGGGAACAAATGAACTGGCCAGAGAGAATAGTGGGGTGACTAGGAACACATGAACTGGCCAGAGAGAATAGTGGGGTGACTAGGAACACATGAACTGGCCAGAGAGAATAATGGGGTGACTAGGAACACATGAACTGACCAGAGAGAATAGTGGGGTGACTAGGAACACATGAACTGGCCAGAGAGAACAGTGGGAACACATGAACTGACCAGAGAGAATAGTGGGGTGACTAGGAACACATGAACTGGCCAGAGAGAATAATGGGGTGACTAGGAACACATGAACTGGCCAGAGAGAATAATGGGGTGACTAGGAACACATGAACTGACCAGAGAGAATAGTGGGGTGACTAGGAACACATGAACTTATGTTAAGAGATAGCCAGGGGCACACTCCAACACTTTGACAATCATTTACAGACTAAACATTTGTGTTTAGTGAGTCCACCAGATCAGAGGCAGTAGGGATGACCAGGGATGTTCTCTGTTTAGTGAGTCCTCCAGATCAGAGGCAGTAGGGATGTTCTCTGTTTAGTGAGTCCTCCAGATCAGAGGCAGTAGTGATGACCAGGGATGTTCTCTGTTTAGTGAGTCCTCCAGATCAGAGGCAGTAGGGATGACCAGGGATGTTCTCTGTTTAGTGAGTCCTCCAGATCAGAGGCAGTAGGGATGACCAGGGATGTTCTCTGTTTAGTGAGTCCTCCAGATCAGAGGCAGTAGGGATGACCAGGGATGTTCTCTGTTTAGTGAGTCCTCCAGATCAGAGGCAGTAGGGATGACCAGGGATGTTCTCTGTTTAGTGAGTCCTCCAGATCAGAGGCAGTAGGGATGACCAGGGATGTTCTCTGTTTAGTGAGTCCTCCAGATCAGAGGCAGTAGGGATGACCAGAGATGTTCTCTGTTTAGTGAGTCCTCAGATCAGAGGCAGTAGGGATGACCAGGGATGTTCTCTGTTTAGTGAGTCCTCCAGATCAGAGGCAGTAGGGATGACCAGGGATGTTCTCTGTTTAGTGAGTCCACCAGATCAGAGGCAGTAGGGATGACCAGGGATGTTCTCTGTTTAGTGAGTCCTCTAGATCAGAGGCAGTAGGGATGACCAGGGATGTTCTCTGTTTAGTGAGTCCTCCAGATCAGAGGCAGTAGGGATGACCAGGGATGTTCTCTGTTTAGTGAGTCCTCCAGATCAGAGGCAGTAGGGATGACCAGGGATGTTCTCTGTTTAGTGAGTCCACCAGATCAGAGGCAGTAGGGATGACCAGGGATGTTCTCTGTTTAGTGAGTCCTCCAGATCAGAGGCAGTAGGGATGACCAGGGATGTTCTCTGTTTAGTGAGTCCTCCAGATCAGAGGCAGTAGAGATGACCAGTGTCTGGTTGTGATAGTGATAATGTAGTGTACTGAACTAGTCTGGTAGTGATATTGTAGTGTACTGAACTAGTCTGGTGGTGATAATGTAGTGTACTGAACTAGTCTGGTGGTGATAATGTAGTGTACTAAACTAGTCTGGTAGTGATATTGTAGTGTACTGAACTAGTCTGGTAGTGATAATGTAGTGTACTGAACTAGTCTGGTAGTGATAATGTAGTGTACTGAACTAGTCTGGTAGTGATAATGAACTAGTCTGGTAGTGATAATGTAGTGTACTGAACTAGTCTGGTAGTGATAATGTAGTGTACTGAACTAGTCTGGTAGTGATAATGAACTAGTCTGGTGGTGATAATGTAGTGTACTGAACTAGTCTGGTAGTGATAATGAACTAGTCTGGTAGTGATATTGTAGTGTAATGAACTAGTCTGGTAGTGATAATGAACTAGTCTGGTGGTGATAATGTAGTGTACTGAACTAGTCTGGTAGTGATAATGTAGTGTACTGAACTAGTCTGGTAGTGATAATGAACTAGTCTGGTAGTGATAATGTAGTGTACTGAACTAGTCTGGTAGTGATAATGAACTAGTCTGGTGGTGATAATGTAGTGTACTGAACTAGTCTGGTAGTGATATTGTAGTGTACTGAACTAGTCTGGTAGTGATAATGTAGTGTACTGAACTAGTCTGGTAGTGATAATGTAGTGTACTGAACTAGTCTGGTAGTGATAATGAACTAGTCTGGTAGTGATAATGTAGTGTACTGAACTAGTCTGGTAGTGATAATGTAGTGTACTGAACTAGTCTGGTAGTGATAATGAACTAGTCTGGTGGTGATAATGTAGTGTACTGAACTAGTCTGGTAGTGATAATGAACTAGTCTGGTAGTGATATTGTAGTGTAATGAACTAGTCTGGTAGTGATAATGAACTAGTCTGGTGGTGATAATGTAGTGTACTGAACTAGTCTGGTAGTGATAATGTAGTGTAATGAACTAGTCTGGTAGTGATAATGTAGTGTAATGAACTAGTCTGGTAGTGATAATGTAGTGTAATGAACTAGTCTGGTAGTGATAATGTAGTGTAGTGAACTAGTCTGGTAGTGATAATGAACTAGTCTGGTAGTGATAATGTAGTGTACTGAACTAGTCTGGTAGTGATAATGAACTAGTCTGGTGGTGATAATGTAGTGTACTGAACTAGTCTGGTAGTGATATTGTAGTGTACTGAACTAGTCTGGTAGTGATAATGTAGTGTAATGAACTAGTCTGGTAGTGATAATGTAGTGTAATGAACTAGTCTGGTAGTGATAATGTAGTGTACTGAACTAGTCCGGTAGTGATAATGTAGTATAATGAACTAGTCTGGTAGAGATAATGTAGTGTAATGAACTAGTCTGGTAGTGATAATGTAGTGTACTGAACTAGTCTGGTAGTGATAATGTAGTGTACTGAACTAGTCTGGTGGTGATAATGTAGTGTACTGAACTAGTCTGGTAGTGATATTGCAGTGTACTGAACTAGTCTGGTAGTGATAATGCAGTGTACTGAACTAGTCTGGTAGTGATAATGTAGTGTAATGAACTAGTCTGGTAGTGATAATGTAGTGTACTGAACTAGTCTGGTGGTGATCATGTAGTGTACTGAACTAGTTGCGTAGTGATAGTGATAATGAAGTGCATTGAGCTAGTCAGGGAGAGATAATGTAGTTTATTTAACAGTGTACTAAACTTACACTTGTTATGTTAACAACGCACCTTTGATTGAATCCAGGCCTTAAAGCTAATGTAGTGATACACACTGGATTATCAGATAACTACACGGAGTAGACAAAACATTAAGAACACCTGCTCTTTCCGTGACAGGTTAGGGTTAGGGTGAATCCAGGCCTTAAAGCTAATGTAGTGATACACACTGGATTATCCCATAACTACACTGAGTAAACAAAACATTAAGAACACCTGCTCTTTCCATGACAGACTGACCAGGTGAAAACTATGATCCCTTATTGATGCCACTTGTTAAATCCACTTCAGTGTAGATGAAGGAGAGGAGACTGGGTTAAAGAAGGATTTTTAAGCCTTGAGAAAATATGTAAGTGCCTTTGAACAGGTCTGATAATCCCTATCTCACCAGGGCCGTCTGTAGGTCAAGTTTCAGCTGAAGGTGAAATGTGAGCCTCTCTGGACTCGCAGCGAAAGGCCAGCGACCCGAAACACCCACCCTACCCTTTCACTGTACCACACACACGGTGTGCTAAAGGCCAGTGTCCTGACACCCACCCTACCCTTTCACTGTACCCTTTACTGGCTACAGAACTATATTTAACCCTCCTACCCCACCCTCCCCTGTGCACCAGGGAGACACCAGGGACACCCTACCCTCCCTGTGACCAGGGAGACACCAGGGACACCCTACCACCCCTGTGACCAGGGACACCAGGGTCTACCATCCCCTGTAACCAGGAGACACCAGGTACACCCTACCACCTCAGGGTCACCCTACCATCCCCCTGTGACCAGGGACACCCTACCACCCCTGCCAGGAGACACCAGGGTCACCCTACCACCCCTGTGACCAGGGAGACACCAGGGACACCCTACCATCCCTGTGACCAGGGAGACACCAGGGTCACCCTACCACCCCTGTAACCAGGGAGACACCAGGGACACCCTACCACCCCTGTGACCAGGGTCACCCCACCCTCCCTGTAACCAGGAGACACCAGGGACACCCTACCAGGGTCCCTGTGACCAGGGACACCCACCTACCCTCCCTGTAACCAGGGAGACACCAGGACACCCTACCATCCCCTGTGACCAGGGAGACACCAGGGTCACCCAGGGTCACCACCCCCAGTAACCAGTAACCAGGGAGACACCAGGGACACCCTACCACCCACCAGGGACACTCTTACCACCCCTGTGACCAGGGTCACCCTACCCTCCCTGTAACCAGGGAGACACCAGGGACACCCTACCACCCCTGTGACCAGGGTCACCCTAACCCACCAGGACACCCCACCCCCTGTGACCAGGGAGACACCAGGGACACCCTACCATCCCTGTGACCAGGGTCCAGGGAGACACCAGGGACACCCTACCATCCCCTGTGACCAGGGAGACACCAGGGTCACCCCACCCTCCCAGTAACCAGGGAGACACCAGGGTCACCCCACCCTCCCAGTAACCAGGGAGACACCAGGGACACCCTACCACCCCTGTGACCAGGGACACCCTACCCTCCCTGTGACCAGGGAGACACCAGGGACACCCTACCATCCCTGTGACCAGGAGACACCAGGGACACCCTACCATCCCTGTGACCAGGGAGACACCAGGTCACCCCACCCTTCCAGTAATCAGGGAGACACCAGGGTCACCCCACCCTCCCCTGTAATCAGGGAGACACCAGGGACACCCTACCCTCCCCTGTAACCAGGGAGACACCAGGGACACCCTACCATCCCTGTGACCAGGGAGACACCAGGGTCACCCCACCCTCCCCTGTAACCAGGGAGACACCAGGGACACCCTACCATCCCTGTGACCAGGGAGACTCCAGGGTCACCCTACCATCCCTGTGACCAGGGAGACACCAGGGACACCCTACCATCCCAGTAATCAGGGAGACACCAGGGACACCCTACCCTCCCCTGTAACCAGGGAGACACCAGGGACACCCTACCATCCCCTGTAACCAGGGAGACACCAGGGACACCCTACCACCCCTGTGACCAGGGAGACACCAGGGTCACCCTAACATCCCTGTGACCAGGGAGACACCAGGGACACCCTACCATCCCTGTGACCAGGGACACCCTACCCTCCCCTGTGACCAGGGAGACACCAGGGACACCCTACCATCCCTGTGACCAGGGAGACACCAGGGACACCCTACCATCCCTGTGACCAGGGAGACACCAGGGACACCCTACCATCCCTGTGACCAGGGAGACATCAGGGACACCCTACCATCCCTGTGACCAGGGAGACACCAGGGACACCCCACCCTCCCCTGTGATCAGGGAGACACAAGGGACACCCTACCATCCCTGTGACGATACACCAGGGACACCCTACCATCCCTGTGACGAGACACCAGGGACACCCTACCATCCCTGTGACCAGGGAGACACCAGGGACACCCTACCATCCCTGTGATCAGGGAGACACCAGGGTCATCTTACCACCCCTGTAATCAGGGAGACACCAGGGACAGACACCATCCTGACACTAGTTCTGGATAAAGACAGACACCATCCTGACACTAGTTCTGGATAAAGACAGACACCATCCTGACACTAGTTCTGGATAAAGACAGACACCATCCTGACACTAGTTCTGGATAAAGACAGACACCATCCTGACACTAGTTCTGGATAAAGACAGACACCATCCTGACACTAGTTCTGGATAAAGACAGACACCATCCTGACACTAGTTCTGGATAAAGACAGACACCATCCTGACACTAGTTCTGGATAAAGACAGACACCATCCTGACACTAGTTCTGGGGTAAAGACAGACACCATCCTGACACTAGTTCTGGATAAAGACAGACACCATCCTGACACATTCTGGATAAAGACAGACAGAGAGAGAGAGAGAGATCCTGACACTAGTTCTGGATAAAGACAGACCACACCATCCATCTACACTAGCTGTAAAGACAGACACCATCCTGACACTAGTTCTGGAAAGACAGACATTATCCTGACACTGTTCTGATAAAGACAGACACCATCCTGACACTGTTCTGGATAAAGACAGACACCATCCTGACACTAGTTCTGTGGACAGACACCATCCTGACACTAGTTCTGGATAAAGACAGACACCATCCTGACACTAGTTCTGAGAGATAAAGACAGACACCATCTCCTAGTCTGGATAAAGACTACCATTGACACTAGTTCTGGATAAAGACAGACACCATCCTGACACTAGTTCTGGATAAAGACAGACACCATCCTGACACTAGTTCTGGTAAAGACAGACACCATCCTCCTAGTTCTAGTAAAGACAGACACCATCCTGACACTAGTTCTGATAAAGAAGACACCATCCTGACACTAGTTCTGGATAAAGACAGAGATAGTTAGAGGTACCACACCAGCTCCATCTGACACTAGTTTACCTAGTATAAAGACAGACACCATCCTGACACTAGTTCTGGATAAAGACAGACACCATCCTGACACTGTTCTGGATAAAGACAGACACCATCCTGACACTAGTGGCTGTACAGTTTACCTAGTAAAGACATTGACACTAGCTGGAGACACCATCCTGACACTAGTTCTGGATAAAGAAGACAGACACCATCCCATGACACTAGTTCTAGATAAAGACAGACACCATCCTGACACTAGTTCTGGATAAAGACAGACACCATCCTGACACTAGTTCTGGATAAAGACAGACACCATCCTGACACTAGTTCTGGATAAAGACAGACACCATCCTGACACTAGTTCTAGATAAAGACAGACACCATCCTGACACTAGTTCTGATAAAGACAGACACCATCCTGACACTAGTTCTGTAAAGACAGACACCATCCTGACACTAGTTCTGGATAAAGACAGACACACATCCTGACAGTTTAACTAGTTCTGGATAAAGACAGACACCATCCTGACACTGTTCTGATAAAGACAGACACCATCCTGACACTAGTTCTGGATAAAGACAGACACCATCCTGACACTAGTTCTAGATAAAGACAGACACCATCCTGACACTAGTTCTGGATAAAGACAGACACCATCCTGACACTGTTCTGGATAAAGACAGACACCATCCTGACACTAGTTCTGATAAAGATAAAACCAGCTCCATCTAGTGGCTGTAAAGACAGTTCCTGACACTAGTTCTGGATAAAGACAGACACCATCCTGACACTAGTTCTGGATAAAGACAGACACACCAGCTCATCCTGACACTGTACAGTTCTGGATAAAGACAGACACCATCCTGACACTAGTTCTGATAAAGACAGACACCATCCTGACACTAGTGGCTGGATAAAGACAGACACCATCCTGACACTAGTTCTGGATAAAGACAGACACCATCCTGACACTGTTCTGGATAAAGACAGACACCATCCTGACACTAGTTCTGGATAAAGACAGACACCACCTGACAGCTCCATCTAGTGGCTGTAAAGACAGACACCATTACCTACATTACTGTTCTGTAAAGACAGACACCATCCTGACACTAGTTCTGGATAAAGACAGACACCATCCTGACACTAGTTCTGGATAAAGACAGACACCATCCTGACACTAGTTCTGGATAAAGACAGACACCATCCTGACACTAGTTCTGGAAAAGACAGACACCATCCTGACACTAGTTCTGGAGAAAGACAGACACACATCCTGACACAGTTCTGGTAAAGACAGACACCATCCTGACACTAGTAAAAGACATTATCTGCAGTGTTTCCAAAGACAGACACCATTAGACCACACCAGCTCCATCTAGTAAAGACAGACACATCCTTACCTAGTTCTGGATAAAGACAGACACCATCCTGACACTGTTCCCAGAAAGACAGACACCATCCTGACACTGTTCTGATAAAGACAGACACCATCTCACTAGTGGCTGGTTTACCTAAAGACAGACACCATCCTGACACTAGTTCTAGATAAAGACAGACACCATCCTGACACTAGTTCTGGATAAAGACAGACACCATCCTCACTAGTTCTAGATAAAGACAGACACCATCCTGACACTAGTTCTGGATAAAGACAGACACCATCCTGACACTAGTTCTGGAGAAAGACAGACACCATCCTGACACTAGTTCTGGATAAAGACAGACACCATCTTGACACTAGTTCTGGATAAAGACAGACACCATCCTGACACTAGTTCTGGATAAAGACAGACACCATCTGACACTAGTTCTGGATAAAGACAGACAGTAAAGACTGACACTGTTCTGGATAAAGACAGACACCATCCTGACACTAGTTCTGGATAAAGGTACCACACCAGCTCCATCTAGTGGCTGTGACACTTTACTGTAAAGACAGACACCATCCTGACACTAGTTCTAGAGAAAGAGACACTAGTTCTAGATGTTAGACACCATCCTGACACTGGTTCTGGATAAAGACAGACACCATCCTGACACTAGTTCTGGATAAAGACAGACATTATCCTGACACTAGTTCTGGATAAAGACAGACACCATCCTGACACTAGTTCTGGATAAAGACAGACACCATCCTGACACTAGTTCTGGATAAAGACAGACACCATCCCATCTAGTTCTGGATAAAGACAGACACCATCCTGACACTAGTGTAAAGACATTATCCTGACACTAGTTCTGGATAAAGACAGACACCATCCTGACACTAGTTCTGGTTAAAGACAGACACCACCTGACACTAGTCCATCTAGTGGCTGTAAAGACAGAAAGACACCATCCTGACACTGTTCTGGATAAAGACAGACACCATCCTGACACTAGTTCTGGATAAAGACAGACACCATCCTGACACTAGTTCTGTAAAGACAGACACCATCCTGACACTAGTTCTGGAAAAGACAGACACCATCCTGACACTAGTTCTGAGACAGACACCATCCTGACACTAGTTCTAGATAAAGACAGACACCATCCTGACACTAGTTCTAGATAAAGACAGACACCATCCTGACACTAGTTCAGTAAAAAGTTTACCTAGTACATTAAGTAGTGTTTTGGGGTATCTGAGATACTTAGAGGTATTTATACCATTTTCTGACAACTGTACAGTTTACCTTCCGAGTAAAAAAGACATTACTGCAGAGTTCCCAGAGAGAGAGAGAGAGAGAGAGATGTTAGAGGTACCACACCAGCTCCATCTAGTGGCTGTACAGTTTACCTAGTAAAGACATTACTGCAGTGTTCCCAGAGAGAGAGAGATGTTAGAGGTACCACACCAGCTCCATCTAGTGGCTGTACAGTTTACCTAGTAAAGACATTACTGCAGTGTTTCCAGAGAGAGAGATGTTAGAGGTACCACACCAGCTCCATCTAGTGGCTGTACAGTTTACCTAGTAAAGACATTACTGCAGTGTTCCCAGAGAGAGAGAGAGATGTTAGAGGTACCACACCAGCTCCATCTAGTGGCTGTACAGTTTACCTAGTAAAGACATTACTGCAGTGTTCCCAGAGAGAGAGAGAGAGATGTTAGAGGTACCACACCAGCTCCATCTAGTGGCTGTACAGTTTACCTAGTAAAGACATTACTGCAGTGTTTCCAGAGAGAGAGATGTTAGAGGTACCACACCAGCTCCATCTAGTGGCTGTACAGTTTACCTAGTAAAGACATTACTGCAGTGTTTCCAGAGAGAGAGAGATGTTAGAGGTACCACACCAGCTCCATCTAGTGGCTGTACAGTTTACCTAGTAAAGACATTACTGCAGTGTTTCCAGAGAGAGAGATGTTAGAGGTACCACACCAGCTCCATCTAGTGGCTGTACAGTTTACCTAGTAAAGACATTACTGCAGTGTTCCCAGAGAGAGAGCGAGAGATGTTAGAGGTACCACACCAGCTCCATCTAGTGGCTGTACAGTTTACCTAGTAAAGACATTACTGCAGTGTTTCAGAGAGAGAGATGTTAGAGGTACCACACCAGCTCCATCTAGTGGCTGTACAGTGTACCCAGTAAAGACATTACTGCAGTGTTTCCAGAGAGAGAGATGTTAGAGGTACCACACCAGCTCCATCTAGTGGCTGTACAGTTTACCTAGTAAAGACATTACTGCAGTGTTTCCAGAGAGAGAGATGTTAGAGGTACCACACCAGCTCCATCTAGTGGCTGTACAGTTTACCTAGTAAAGACATTACTGCAGTGTTTCCAGAGAGAGAGAGAGAGAGATGTTAGAGGTACCACACCAGCTCCATCTAGTGGCTGTACAGTTTACCTAGTAAAGACATTACTGCAGTGTTCCCAGAGAGAGAGAGAGATGTTAGAGGTACCACACCAGCTCCATCTAGTGGCTGTACAGTTTACCTAGTAAAGACATTACTGCAGTGTTCCCAGAGAGAGAGAGAGATGTTAGAGGTACCACACCAGCTCCATCTAGTTGTGGATAATTTAAATCAGCTGCACCCCTAACAGAGTTAGATCAACCACATGAATCAGATAGATACATTTAACATTTACATTTAAGTCATTTAGCAGACGCTCTTATCCAGAGCGACTTACAAATTGGGTAATTCACAAAGCAAATACAGTCGACCGGAACAGCTCTAGCAGGGAAGAAATTTGACGAACTGACTTGTTGGAAAGGTGGTATCCTATGATGGTGTCACGTTTAAAGTCACTGAGCTCCTCAGTTATGCCATTTTTTTTTTTGTATATATAGTGTACCTAACTACCCCAGTAGCTTTCCATAGTCACTCACACACGGTGCACTCTGTCCATTGTGCTGTCACAGCGCAGCGAAGATACAGATTTTGTGCCAACCTGTCACTCAATCATTTGAACCTTTTTAGATATTTTCATCAAGGGACATAAAACTAAAACTGAGGGGCACAAGTTTCAACTTAGGGGGCTGAGCCCCCTTTTGTCCCCTTTTGGAGCCGGGCCGGTTTTGCAAACCATTCATTTTCAAAGAACATGATCATGATACATTGTTTCAGGTTATTAGCATTAACAGTGCACAGTATCAATGTTTGAAAAGTACTTTGCTATTTCAACATGTGACGGAAACATTTTTTTTCCTGCAATGAACAGATCTGTGGCACTTTCCAACACTCCTCCGGAAACATACTTTAACAACGGAATTCCAGAACACAACTGGCTTACATGCTGCCGACATGGGGCACGGAGGTAAACAGAAGACATTACCTAGAACTTTGACTGTTTGTAGATAAGGATATTAGTTCAATTATAACGTTAGATGACACCAGTGGCTGTTACAACGTGAACTGTAATGTTGCGATTGTGCATTTCTGCAAAACAGTTATGAGATAAAAGAAGGATAAGGATATTTTTAGGCAGGGTTTTTTACTGTGCGTTCCACGGTACAGCCGTCACACTTGTCATTGATTTGAACTTGTCATTTAACTGTTATATCTCAAACACACATTCCCCTGAGTTCAACATATCAACATCATTCACTTACAATTTTCCATGCTTTGTTGTAAAGTGATGTCAGACAAAAATTTATCTTACAGTTTTTCTGAAAGGTCCATTACAATGACTACAATCCAGGCACAGAGCAGGTTGGTGGGAAAGCACCATTTTCCAACACGGCTTTGCTTTTAGCGGCTGACCTTTTGCTGTTGCCTCTCCCTGTGAACCTCGGAACGATGCCACCTCGCTGGTGTGTCTCTACATCCCTGAATTGACGTTTAAAAGAGGAACAGATGGCTATAATAATCTTCGGTCCTTGGTGCCAAAGCATTCCTTGGGCAAAGTGGTGTCTCTCAAGGAAAGTCTGTTTGTGGCCAAGCCAAGTAAACACTTTGTGCCTGTGGGGGGGTCATGGTCCCTATCCTCACCAGTAGGTCCTGAATCCTTTCACTGATTACACCTCCCTTCAATTAATCTTCCACAGCAATGAAAATGTGATGTCACCCACCTTTGTTACAGCAGACAGAAAATGTATTCCACTAATACCGCCTACAACTGTTATACATATCCGAAAAAACACAATATTTGTTGTTCCAGTACTTCTACCTCTGTGTTTGCTGGGACGACACACCCTGCATTTAATTGATTGCTACATACAGTACATTCAGTCTGAAACTGCCATCCTAGAAGTTGTTTATGTGAGTATCAAAGTCTATAACGTCATCATGTAGACCCGGCTCTGGCTCAACCCATCGGTTTATGGGACCAATCAGAATGGTCAGAATGTGTTCCATTCTAGAAATTGTCAGTCTAATCTAGACTCATCCTGAAGAAGAAACATCAGTTGGCCGGAGTGGTGTGGATTGGTAACCAAGCAATCCCTGTGCACCTCTTAGTAACTGCCTGAGGTATTTAGCGCCTTTCCCCAGAGACAGAGAAGTGATATGAGTTGTTCCACAGTCATTTATGGGACACCAGAATTGTTTGCTCAAATAAAAGTAATTACGCAGTACTGTCCCCTCGTGAAGTGTTATGTACATTATACAGTAACTAATCACAATATGCATAGGCCTTATTTACTTCCGAGAGGATTGGATTACAGATAGGATTTTAATTTGATCACCCTGTTGCAGGAGAACTTTACTGCAATGTAGGAAATGTTAAACTTATTTGAGGTTAAAAAAGGCTTCTGAAGTTTACACATTTCTGACTTGATTTTCCCTTACGCGAAATCTATCAACCCCTACAAAAATGTCCATTAATTATAATCTACATAATAATTCACATTTCCTGTTGCTGCAGGATTATTTTCCTTCTGTAGATACAACTGTTTAGTAACTCACTCGATTCAGCAACTAACTACAAACTAGTCAATCAGACTCAGACCTCTCAATGCATCCATCTAGTAGTGACAGAGTTAGTCTACGGACAGACACAGTTAACTCACCTAGACTAACCCAACCTAACACTACACAGTTAACTCACCTAGACTAACCCATCCTAACCTAACACTACACAGTTAACTCACCTAGACTAACCCATCCTAACACTACAGTTAACTCACCTAGACTAACCCATCCTAACACTACAGTTAACTCACCTAGACTAACCCATCCTAACACTACAGTTAACCCTCCTAGACTAACCCACCCCTAACACTACAGTTAACTCACCTAGACTAACTCAACCCTAACCAATACTTTAACTCACCTAACCTAACCTAACACTACACAGTTAACTGACAACAACCCAAACCTAACACTACACAGTTAACTCACCTAGACTAACCCACCCCTAACACTACACAGTTAACTCACCTAAACTAACTCAACCCTAACCTAACACTACACAGTTAACTCACCTAGACTAACTCAACCCAAACCTAACACTACACAGTTAACTCACCTAGACTAACCCACCCCTAACACTACACAGTTAACTCACCTAAACTAACTCAACCCTAACCTAACACTACACAGTTAACTCACCTAAACTAACTCAACCCTAACCTAACAACACACAGTTAACTTACCTAGACTAACCCACCCTAACACTACACAGTTAACTCACCTAGACTAACCCATCCTAACCTAACACTACACAGTTAACTCACCTAGACTAACCCAATCTAACCTAACCTGACACAGTTAACTCACCTAGACTAACTCAACCCTAACCTAACACTACACAGTTAACTCACCTAGACTAACCCACACTAACACTACACAGTTAACTCACCTAGACTAACTCAACCCTAACCTAATACTACACAGTTAACTCACCTAGACTAACTCAACCCAAACCTAACACTACACAGTTAACTCACCTAGACTAACCCACCCCTAACACTACACAGTTAACTCACCTAGACTAACCCATCCTAACCTAACCTGACACAGTTAACTCACCTAGACTAACTCAACCCTAACCTAACACTACACAGTTAACTCACCTAGACTAACCCACACTAACACTACACAGTTAACTCACCTAGACTAACTCAACCCAAACCTAACACTACACAGTTAACTCACCTAGACTAACTCAACCCAAACCTAACACTACACAGTTAACTCACCTAGACTAACCCACCCCTAACACTACACAGTTAACTCACCTAGACTAACTCAACCCACCCCTAACACTACACAGTTAACTCACCTAGACTAACCCACCCCTAACACTACACAGTTAACTCACCTAGACTAACCCACACTAACACTACACAGTTAACTCACCTAGACTAACCAACCTGAAGCTAACAAGTAGAACAGATCTCCAGGAACAGGGTTGGAGTTAAAACCTCCAGGAGGGTCTCTCCAGGAACAGGGTTGGAGTTAAAACCTCCAGGAGGGTATCTCTCCAGGAACAGGGTTGGAGTTAAAACCTCCAGGAGGGTCTCTCTCCAGGAACAGGGCTGGAGTTAAAACCTCCAGGAGGGTCTCTCTCCAGGAACAGGGTTGGAGTTAAAACCTACAGGAGGGTCTCTCTCCAGGAACAGGGTTGGAGTTAAAACCTCCAGGAGGGTCTCTCTCCAGGAACAGGGTTGGAGTTAAAACCTCCAGGAGGGTCTCTCCAGGAACAGGGTGGAGTTAAAACCTCCAGGAGGGTATCTCTCCAGGAACAGGGTTAAAACCTACAGGAGGGTGTCTCTCCAGGAACAGGGTTGGAGTTAAAACCTACAGGAGGGTGTCTCTCCAGGTACAGGGTTAAACCTCCAGGAGGGTATCTCTCCAGGAACAGGGTTAAAACCTACAGGAGGGTGTCTCTCCAGGAACAGGGTTGTAGTTAAAACCTTCAGGAGGGTCTCTCTCCAGGAACATGGTTGGAGTTAAACCCTACAGGAGGGTATCTCCAAGAACAGGGTTGGAGTTAAAACCTCCAGGAGGGTCTCTCTCCAGGAACAGGGTTGGAGTTAAAACCTCCAGGAGGGTCTCTCTCCAGGAACAGGGTTGGAGTTAAAACCTACAGGAGGGTCTCTCTCCAGGAACAGGGTTTTAGTTAAAACCTCCAGGAGGGTCTCTCTCCAGGAACAGGGTTGGAGTTAAAACCTCCAGGAGGGTCTCTCTCCAGGAACAGGGTTGGAGTTAAAACCTACAGGAGGGTCTCTCTCCAGGAACAGGGTTTTAGTTAAAACCTCCAGGAGGGTCTCTCTCCAGGAACAGGGTTGGAGTTCAAACCTACAGGAGGGTCTCTCTCCAGGAACAGGGTTGGAGTTCAAACCTACAGGAGGGTATCTCTCCAGGAACAGGGTTAAAACCTACAGGAGGGTCTCTCTCCAGGAACAGGGTTGGAGTTCAAACCTACAGGAGGGTCTCTCTCCAGGAACAGGGTTGGAGTTCAAACCTACAGGAGGGTCTCTCTCCAGGAACATGGTTGGAGTTCAAACCTACAGGAGGGTCTCTCTCCAAGAACAGGGTTGTCAGAGAGTATGGTGCAGAGAGAGAGAGAGAGAGAGAGAGAGAGAGAGAGAGAGAGAGAGAGAGAGAGAGAGAGACAGAGAGAGAGTAACCATTACAGGATTACAGGATCCTAACTGCTATATATATTATAACCGTTACAGGATCCTAACTGCTATATTTATCATAACCGTTACAGGATCCTAACTGCTTACAGGATCCTATTTATCAATTAAACCATTACAGGAACCTAACTGCTATATTTATCATAACCGTTACAGGATCCTAACTGCAGGATCCTAACTATTTATCATAACCGTTACAGGATCCTAACTGCTATATTTATATTATAAGGATCCTACCTGCTATATTTATCATAACAGGATCCTAACTGCTATAACTGCTATATATATTATAACCAGACAGGATCCTTACTGCTTTTTATCATAACCGTTACAGGATCCTAACTGCTATATTTATCATAACCGTTACAGGATCCTAACTGCTATATTTATCATAACCGTTACAGGATCCTAACTGCTATATTTATCATAACCGTTACAGGATTACAGGATCCTAACTGCTATATAAATTATAACCGTTACAGGAACCTAACTGCTATATTTATCATAACCGTTACAGGATTACAGGATCCTAACTGCTATATATATTATAACCGTTACAGGATCCTAACTGCTATATATATTATAACCGTTACAGGATCCTAACTGCTATATTTATCATAACCGTTACAGGATCCTAACTGCTATATTTATCATAACCGTTACAGGATCCTAACTGCTATATATATTATAACCGTTACAGGATCCTAACTGCTATATTTATCATAACCGTTACAGGATCCTAACTGCTATATTTATCATAACAGTTACAGGATCCTAACTGCTATATTTATCATAACCGTTACAGGATTACAGGATCCTAACTGCTATATAAATTATAACCGTTACAGGAACCTAACTGCTATATTTATCATAACCGTTACAGGATTACAGGATCCTAACTGCTATATATATTATAACCGTTACAGGATCCTAACTGCTATATATATTATAACCGTTACAGGATCCTAACTGCTATATTTATCATAACCGTTACAGGATCCTAACTGCTATATTTATCATAACCGTTACAGGATCCTAACTGCTATATATATTATAACCGTTACAGGATCCTAACTGCTATATTTATCATAACCGTTACAGGATCCTAACTGCTATATTTATCATAACCGTTACAGGATCCTAACTGCTATATTTATCATAACCGTTACAGGATCCTAACTGCTATATTTATCATAACCGTTACAGGATTACAGGATCCTAACTGCTATATAAATTATAACCGTTACAGGAACCTAACTGCTATATTTATCATAACCGTTACAGGATTACAGGATCCTAACTGCTATATATATTATAACCGTTACAGGATCCTAACTGCTATATTTATCATAACCGTTACAGGATCCTAACTGCTATATTTATCATAACCGTTACAGGATCCTAACTGCTATATTTATCATAACCGTTACAGGATCCTAACTGCTATATTTATCATAACCGTTACAGGATCCTACCTGCTATATTTATCATAACCGTTACAGGATCCTAACTGCTATATTTATCATAACCGTTACAGGATCCTAACTGCTATATTTATCATAATCGTTACAGGATCCTAACTGCTATATTTATCATAACCGTTACAGGATCAACATCATCCTAACTGCTATATTTATCATAACTGTTACAGGATCCTAACTGCTATATTTATCATAACCGTTACAGGATCCTAACTGCTATATTTATCATAACCGTTACAGGATCCTAACTGCTATATATATTATAAATCGTTACAGGATCCTAACTGCTATATTTATCATAACCTTTGCTTACAGGATCCTAACTGCTATATTTATCATAACCGTTACAGGATCCTAACTGCTATATTTATCATAACCGTTACAGGATCCTGCTATATTTATCATAACCGTTACAGGATCCTAACTGCTATATTTATCATAACCGTTACAGGATCCTAACTGCTATATATATTATAACCGTTACAGGATCCTAACTGCTATATTTATCGTAACCAGTTACAGATCCTAACTGCTATATTTATCATAACGGGATCCTAACTGCTATATTTATCATAACCAAGCATCCTAACTGCTATATTTATCATAACCGTTACAGGATCCTAACTGCTATATTTATCATAACCGCAGGATTACAGGATCCTAACTGCTATATTATTATAAATCGTTACAGGATCCTAACTGCTATATTTATCATAACCGTTACAGGATTACAGGATCCTAACTGCTATATATATTATAACCGTTACAGGATCCTAACTGCTATATTTATCATAACCGTTACAGGATTACAGGATCCTAACTGCTATATATATTATAACCGTTACAGGATCCTAACTGCTATATTTATCATAACCGTTACAGGATCCTATCTGCTATATTTATCATAACCGTTACAGGATCCTAACTGCTATATTTATCATAACCGTTACAGGATTACAGGATCCTAACTGCTATATATATTATAACCGTTACAGGATCCTAACTGCTATATTTATCATAACCGTTACAGGATTACAGGATCCTAACTGCTATATTTATCATAACCGTTACAGGATCCTAACTGCTATATTTATCATAACCGTTACAGGATCCTAACTGCTATATTTATCATAACCGTTACAGGATCCTAACTGCTATATTTATCTTAACCGTTACAGGATCCTAACTGCTATATTTATCATAACCATTACAGGATCCTAACTGCTATATTTATCATAACCGTTACAGGATCCTAACTGCTATATTTATCATAACCGTTACAGGATCCTAACTGCTATATTTATCATAACCGTTACAGGATCCTAACTGCTATATTTATCATAACCGTTACAGGATCCTAACTGCTATATTTATCATAACCGTTACAGGATCCTAACTGCTATATTTATCATAACCGTTACAGGATCCTAACTGCTATATTTATCATAACCGTTACAGGATCCTGCTATATTTATCATAACCGTTACAGGATCCTGCTATATATATTATAACCGTTACAGGATCCTACCTGCTATATTTATCATAACCATTACAGGATCCTACCTGCTATATTGCCTCATGTATATTCAACAGGTTACATTTAAGCAATAAGGAACCTCTTTGTGGTATATGGCCAATATACCACGGTTAAGGGCTGTTCTTAAGTACGACGCAACGCAGAGTGCCTGGACACAGTCCGTAGCCGTGGCATATTGGCCATATACCACAAACCCCCGAGGTGCCTTATTGATGCTATTATGAACTGGTTACCAACGTAGTTAGAGCAGTAAAAAGACACAGTCAACTGGTTATATTATATAATGGAACACAGTCAACTGGTTATATAATGGAACACAGTCTAATATCAACGGGTTATATTATATAATGGAACACAGTCTAATATCAACGGGTGATATAATGGAACACAGTCTAATATCAACGGGTTATATAATGGAACACAGTCTAATATCAACTGGTTATATTATATAATGGAACACAGTCTAATATCAACTGGTTATATTATATAATGGAACACAGTCTAATATCAACGGGTTATATTATATAATGGAACACAGTCTAATATCAATGGGTTATATTATATAATGGAACACAGTCAACTGGTTATATTATATAATGGAACAAGGTCAACTGGTTATATTATATAATGGAACACAGTCTAATATCAACTGGTTATATTATATAATGGAACACAGTCTAATATCAACGGGTTATATTATATAATGGAACACAGTCTAATATCAATGGGTTATATTATATAATGGAACACAGTCAACTGGTTATATTATATAATGGAACACAGTTTAATATCAACTGGTTATATTATATAATGGGACACAGTCCAATATCAACTGGTTATATTATATAATGGAACACAGTCCAATATCAACGGGTGATATAATGGAACACAGTCTAATATCAACGGGTTATATAATGGAACACAGTCTAATATCAACGGGTTATATTATATAATGGAACACAGTCTAATATCAACTGGTTATATTATATAATGGAACACAGTCAACTGGTTATATTATATAATGGAACACAGTCCAATATCAACTGGTTATATAATGGAACACAGTCTAATATCAACTGGTTATATTATATAATGGAACACAGTCTAATATCAACGGGTTATATTATATAATGGAACACAGTCTAATATCAACGGGTTATATTATATAATGGAACACAGTCTAATATCAATGGGTTATATTATATAATGGAACACAGTCTAATATCAATGGGTTATATTATATAATGGAACACAGTCAACTGGTTATATTATATAATGGAACAAGGTCAACTGGTTATATTATATAATGGAACACAGTTTAATATCAACTGGTTATATTATATAATGGGACACAGTCCAATATCAACTGGTTATATTATATAATGGAACACAGTCCAATATCAACGGGTGATATAATGGAACACAGTCTAATATCAACGGGTTATATAATGGAACACAGTCTAATATCAACGGGTTATATTATATAATGGAACACAGTCTAATATCAACTGGTTATATTATATAATGGGACACAGTCCAATATCAACTGGTTATATTATATAATGGAACACAGTCCAATATCAACGGGTGATATAATGGAACACAGTCTAATATCAACGGGTTATATAATGGAACACAGTCTAATATCAACGGGTTATATTATATAATGGAACACAGTCTAATATCAACTGGTTATATTATATAATGGAACACAGTCAACTGGTTATATTATATAATGGAACACAGTCCAATATCAACTGGTTATATAATGGAACACAGTCTAATATCAACTGGTTATATTATATAATGGAACACAGTCAACTGGTTATATTATATAATGGAACACAGTCTAATATCAACTGGTTATATTATATAATGGAACACAGTCTAATATCAACGGGTTATATAATGGAACAAAGTCTAATATCAACGGGTTATATAATGGAACAAAGTCTAATATCAACTGGTTATATTATATAATGGAACACAGTCAACTGGTTATATTATATAATGGAACACAGTCTAATATCAACGGGTTATATAATGGAACACAGTCTAATATCAACGGGTTATATAATGGAACAAAGTCTAATATCAACTGGTTATATTATATAATGGAACACAGTCAACTGGTTATATTATATAATGGAACACAGTCAACTGGTTATATTATATAATGGAACACAGTCTAATATCAACAGGTTATATAATGGAACACAGTCTAATATCAACTGGTTATATTATATAATGGAACACAGTCAACTGGTTATATTATATAATGGAACACAGTCAACTGGTTATATTATATAATGGAACACAGTTTAATATCAACTGGTTATATTATATAATGGAACACAGTCTAATATCAACGGGTTATATAATGGAACACAGTCTAATATCAACTGGTTATATTATATAATGGAGCACAGTCTAATATCAACGGGTTATATTATATAATGGAACACAGTCTAATATCAATGGGTTATATTATATAATGGAACACAGTCTAATATCAACTGGTTATATTATATAATGGAACACAGTCTAATATCAACTGGTTATATTATATAATGGAACACAGTCCAATATCAACGGGTTATATAATGGAACACAGTCTAATATCAACGGGTTATATAATGGAACACAGTCTAATATCAACGGGTTATATTATATAATGGAACACAGTCAACTGGTTATATTACATAATGGAACACAGTCAACTGGTTATATTATATAATGGAACACAGTCTAATATCAACGGGTTATATTATATAATGGAACACAGTCTAATATCAACTGGTTATATTATATAATGGAACACAGTCAACTGGTTATATTATATAATGGAACACAGTCAACTGGTTATATTATATAATGGAACACAGTCCAATATCAACGGGTGATATAATGGAACACAGTCTAATATCAACGGGTTATATAATGGAACACAGTCTAATATCAACGGGTTATATTATATAATGGAACACAGTCTAATATCAACTGGTTATATTATATAATGGAACACAGTCAACTGGTTATATTATATAATGGAACACAGTCCAATATCAACTGGTTATATAATGGAACACAGTCTAATATCAACTGGTTATATTATATAATGGAACACAGTCTAATATCAACGGGTTATATTATATAATGGAACACAGTCTAATATCAACGGGTTATATTATATAATGGAACACAGTCTAATATCAATGGGTTATATTATATAATGGAACACAGTCTAATATCAATGGGTTATATTATATAATGGAACACAGTCAACTGGTTATATTATATAATGGAACAAGGTCAACTGGTTATATTATATAATGGAACACAGTTTAATATCAACTGGTTATATTATATAATGGGACACAGTCCAATATCAACTGGTTATATTATATAATGGAACACAGTCCAATATCAACGGGTGATATAATGGAACACAGTCTAATATCAACGGGTTATATAATGGAACACAGTCTAATATCAACGGGTTATATTATATAATGGAACACAGTCTAATATCAACTGGTTATATTATATAATGGAACACAGTCAACTGGTTATATTATATAATGGAACACAGTCCAATATCAACTGGTTATATAATGGAACACAGTCTAATATCAACTGGTTATATTATATAATGGAACACAGTCAACTGGTTATATTATATAATGGAACACAGTCTAATATCAACTGGTTATATTATATAATGGAACACAGTCTAATATCAACGGGTTATATAATGGAACAAAGTCTAATATCAACGGGTTATATAATGGAACAAAGTCTAATATCAACTGGTTATATTATATAATGGAACACAGTCAACTGGTTATATTATATAATGGAACACAGTCTAATATCAACGGGTTATATAATGGAACACAGTCTAATATCAACGGGTTATATAATGGAACAAAGTCTAATATCAACTGGTTATATTATATAATGGAACACAGTCAACTGGTTATATTATATAATGGAACACAGTCAACTGGTTATATTATATAATGGAACACAGTCTAATATCAACAGGTTATATAATGGAACACAGTCTAATATCAACAGGTTATATAATGGAACACAGTCTAATATCAACTGGTTATATTATATAATGGAACACAGTCAACTGGTTATATTATATAATGGAACACAGTCAACTGGTTATATTATATAATGGAACACAGTTTAATATCAACTGGTTATATTATATAATGGAACACAGTCTAATATCAACGGGTTATATAATGGAACACAGTCTAATATCAACTGGTTATATTATATAATGGAACACAGTCTAATATCAACGGGTTATATTATATAATGGAACACAGTCTAATATCAATGGGTTATATTATATAATGGAACACAGTCTAATATCAACTGGTTATATTATATAATGGAACACAGTCTAATATCAACTGGTTATATTATATAATGGAACAAGGTCAACTGGTTATATTATATAATGGAACACAGTCTAATATCAACTGGTTATATTATATAATGGAACACAGTCCAATATCAACGGGTTATATAATGGAACACAGTCTAATATCAACGGGTTATATAATGGAACACAGTCTAATATCAACGGGTTATATTATATAATGGAACACAGTCAACTGGTTATATTACATAATGGAACACAGTCAACTGGTTATATTATATAATGGAACACAGTCTAATATCAACGGGTTATATTATATAATGGAACACAGTCTAATATCAACTGGTTATATTATATAATGGAACACAGTCAACTGGTTATATTATATAATGGAACACAGTCAACTGGTTATATTATATAATGGAACACAGTCTAATATCAACTGGTTATATTATATAATGGAACACAGTCTAATATCAACGGGTTATATAATGGAACACAGTCTAATATCAACGGGTTATATTATATAATGGAACACAGTCTAATATCAACGGGTTATATAATGGAACACAGTCTAATATCAACTGGTTATATTATATAATGGAACACAGTCTAATATCAACTGGTTATATTATATAATGGAACACAGTCAACTGGTTATATTATATAATGGAACACAGTCTAATATCAACGGGTTATATTATATAATGGAACACAGTCTAATATCAACTGGTTATATTATATAATGGAACACAGTCAACTGGTTATATTATATAATGGAACACAGTCAACTGGTTATATTATATAATGGAACACAGTCAACTGGTTATATTATATAATGGAACACAGTCTAATATCAACGGGTTATATAATGGAACACAGTCTAATATCAACGGGTTATATTATGGAACAGTCTTCAGGAAGGTAGTCACCTCAGAAGTGGTTCTTCCCCTGCGGCTGTACAATGGCCTTGTTTTGTTAATTTAACAGACAAGACACTTACTTCCCGAGCCCTCGTCACCTTTTCTATAGAACAAACATGTAATACAGTGGAACAGAATAGTGATGCACATCTGGAACGGTTATTCTCAGAGTGTGATCATTTGAAACAGGGCTTTAGAAACACCACACCCATCAAACCTTCATGTGTAGAGAAATAGTGCTGTTTAGAAACACCACACCCATCAATCCTTCATGTGCAGAGAAATAGTGCTGTTTAGAAACACCCATCAATCCTTCATGTGTAGAGAAATAGTGCTGTTTAGAAACACCACACCCATCAATCCTTCATGTGCAGAGAAATAGTGCTGTTTAGAAACACCCATCAATCCTTCATGTGCAGAGAAATAGTGCTGTTTAGAAACACCCATCAAACCTTCCTGTGCAGCGAAATAGAGCTGTTTAGAAACACCCATCAATCCTTCATGTGCAGAGAAATAGTGCTGTTTAGAAACACCCATCAATCCTTCATGTGCAGAGAAATAGTGCTGTTTAGAAAACCCATCAATCCTTCATGTGCAGAGAAATAGTGCTGTTTAGAAACACCACACCCATCAAACCTTCCTGTGCAGAGAAATAGTGCTGTTTAGAAACACCCATCAATCCTTCATGTGCAGAGAAATAGTGCTGTTTAGAAACACCCATCAATCCTTCATGTGCAGAGAAATAGAGCTGTTTAGAAACACCCATCAATCCTTCATGTGCAGAGAAATAGTGCTGTTTAGAAACACCCATCAAACCGGAGCTTTCCAAACCCCTGAACATGTCTGACAGTCATTCCAAGAGCAACAACAATCTGCTCCTCATGTGACTGGCTGTAGGGTTGTGTGTGTGTGTGTGTGTGTGTGTGTGTGTGTGTGTGTGTGTGTGTGTGTGTGTGTGTGTGTGTGTGTGTGTGTGTGTGTGTGTGTGTGTGTGTGTGTGTGTGTGTCAGAAGTTGGATGGGGAAAGAGAAGATGCACCTCTACTCACTTCCTATATGTCGAGCTGCGGTGTGTGTGTGTCTATCTGGAGTTGCTGTTTTCAACATGACCAAATAAGGACCTCAAAATCCAACTCAAAAACACGGAAATACCCCCCTACACACACACACACACACAGGAGAGTGTCCTCTGACTAACAGCTACTAGAGTGTCCTCTGACTAACAGCTACTAGAGTGTCCTCTGACTAACAGCTACTAGAGTGTCCTCTGACTAACAGCTACTAGAGTGTCCTCTGACTAACAGCTACTAGAGTGTCCTCTGACTAACAGCTACTAGTGTCCTCTGACTAACAGCTACTAGAGTGTCCTCTGACTAACAGCTACTAGAGTGTCCTCTGACTAACAGCTACTAGAGTGTCCTCTGACTAACAGCTACTAGAGTGTCCTCTGACTAACAGCTACTAGTGTCCTCTGACTAACAGCTACTAGTGTCCTCTGACTAACAGCTACTAGAGTGTCCTCTGACTAACAGCTACTAGTGTCCTCTGACTAACAGCTACTAGAGTGTCCTCTGACTAACAGCTACTAGAGTGTCCTCTGACTAACAGCTACTAGTGTCCTCTGACTAACAGCTACTAGTGTCCTCTGACAACAGCTACTAGTGTCCTCTGACTAACAGCTACTAAGTGTCCTCTGACTAACAGCTACTAGTGTCCTATGACTAACAGCTACTAGAGTGTCCTCTGACTAACAGCTACTAGAGTGTCCTCTGACTAACAGCTACTAGTTGACTACTAGTGTACTATCCAATCTGCTATTGACACTAACCCAACCTCAGCCCATACTTGTATCCTAAATAGTAGGCTATTTGAGTGAAAAATGTCATACTGACAACGTCAATTAGATATGAGGATGCACTACTGAAATCAACGAATGGCAAACAACAACACAATCACGCGTGACAGTCTCAGTATGCAAAAATAGAATGTAGGTATGCACATTTTAGAAAATATAGTTTAAATGCCAAGATGTTCTACTCATTTCGGCTCTTCATCTAGTAGAATTAGACTTTTCCACAAGCCGGTGGGAGAGGTGGGGAGGACATAGTTCTCTTTAACCAGCCAAACACCAAAACTAGTTTCAAATGGAGGTTAAGTACATTTTCTTCTCCTTAAAATGATAACGAGAATTGCATTGTATGCTACATCTTTAAAAAAAAATAATAATAATAATAATTTTCTGTTTTCTCATTGAAAAGTGCTTCTTGTTTTCTTGGTTTTCGTCAGAGCTTTCTAAACTAAATCATCTTTTGATTTGTGAATGTGTCGGCATCGGGGACTCGGGACGTGGCTGCGTTGTTGATGTCATGTAATTTGATTTCAACAAAATGGATTGATTTGAGTTTAGTAGGCTACCTCTTTCACTACTTCCTTCATGGATCTTAACAGTCATTCTGATCCCAATGATCAGTGTTTTAGTTGAATTATGTTGCTATCCAGAACCGCTGGATTCTGGACACTGCACCCGACTCTGTGCAATAGCTTTTAGATTTTGAACATCTGAAAGGTTTTAGTACCAGGCTATTTATTTGATGTAATATACGTTACATCCCTTTAGTTTCACTAATAAATATGTTGAAATGGAAACGATCTGTTGATGATGAGCATTGTTTTTAAAGGACTGAAACAAATCATTTGTTTCCATTTCAACATATTTATTAGTAAAAACCAAAATGCAGATTTATTTTATGGGCTACAGCAGAGTTTCCCGAACGTGGTCCTGCCCCACTACACAGCTGACTCAAATACCCAAAGCTTGGTGAGTGGGTCATTTGATACAGCTGTGTAGTGCTAAGGGGCAAAAACCACAACGTGCACCCAGGGGGCCCCAGGACCGAGTTTGGGAAACCCTGGGCTATGATATAGGTCTATAACCAGCCTGAGGTGGTCTATAACCAGCCTGAGGAGGTCTATAACCAGCCTGAGGAGGTCTATAACCAGCCTGAGGTGGTCTACAACCAGCCTCAGGAGCTCTATAACCAGCCTGAGGAGGTCTATAACCAGCCTGAGGAGGTCTATAACCAGCCTGAGGAGGTCTATGTGATGTGATCTTCCTGTCTGGGTTGGGTTGGCTCCCCCCCTTGGGTTGTGCCGTGGCGGAGATCTTTGTGGGCTATACTCAGCCTTGTCTCAGGATGGTAAGTTGGTGGTTGAAGATATTCCTCTAGTGGTGTGGGGGCTGTGCTTTGGCAAAGTGGGTGGGGTTATAACCTTCCTGTTTGGCCCTGTCCGGGGGTGTCCTCGGATGGGGCCACAGTGTCTCCTGACCCCTCCTGTCTCAGCCTCCAGTATTTATGCTGCAGTAGTTTATGTGTCGGGGGGCTAGGGTCAGTTTGTTATATCTGGAGTACTTCTCCTGTCCTATTCGGTGTCCTGTGTGAATTTAAGTGTCCTCTCTCTAATTCTCTCTTTCTCTCTCTCGGAGGACCTGAGCCCTAGGACCGTGCCTCAGGACTACCTGACATGATGACTCCTTGCTGTCCCCAGTCCACCTGACTGTGCTGCTGCTCCAGTTTCAACTGTTCTGCCTTACTATTATTCGACCATGCTGGTAATTTATGAACATTTGAACATCTTGGCCATGTTCTGTTATATTCTCCACCCGGCACAGCCAGAAGAGGACTGGCCACCCCACATAGCCTGGTTCCTCTCTAGGTTTATAATCTCCACCCGGCACAGCCAGAAGAGGACTGGCCACCCCTCATAGCCTGGTTCCTCTCTAGGTTTCTAATCTCCACCCGGCACAGCCAGAAGAGGACTGGCCACCCCACATGCTATGGTTCCTCTCCAGGTTTCTTCCTAGGTTTTGGCCTTTCTAGGGAGTTTTTCCTAGCCACCATGGTTCTACACCTGCATTGCTTGCTGTTTGGGGTTTTAAGCTGGGTTTCTGTACAGCACTTTGAGATATCAGCTGATGTACGAAGGGCTTTATAAATACATTTGATTTGATTTGATTTGATTTGATAGTCAATCGATCAATAATATAATAATACTTTTAGCAAAAAATGGTTCTTTATGATCCTCTAGACCTATAGATCCTTTAGATCCTATAGATCCTATAGATCCTTTAGATCCTATAGATCCTTTAGATCCTATAGATCCTATAGATCCTTTAGATCCTCTAGACCTAGATCCTTTAGATCCTATAGATCCTATAGATCCTTTAGATCCTATAGATCCTCTAGACCTAGATCCTATAGATCCTCTAGATCCTTTAGATCCTATAGATCCTCTAGATCCTTTAGATCCTATAGATCCTCTAGATCCTTTAGATCCTATAGATCCTCTAGATCCTTTAGATCCTTTAGATCCTGTAGATCCTTTAGATCCTTTAGATCCTATATCATGAGATCCTTTAGATCCTATATCATGAGATCCTTTAGATCCTATATCATGAGATCCTTTAGATCCTATATCATGAGATCCTTTAGATCCTATATCATGAGATCCTTTAGATCCTATATCATGAGATCCTTTAGATCCTATATCATGAGATCCTTTAGATCCTATATCATGAGATCCTTTAGATCCTATATCATGAGATCCTTTAGATCCTATATCATGAGATCCTATATGGTCCTATATCATGAGATCCTTTAGATCCCATATGATCCTATATCATGAGATCCTTTAGATCCCATATGATCCTATATCATGAGATCCTATATCATAGATCCTATATCATGAGATCCTATATCATAGATCCTATATCATGAGATCCTATATCATAGATCCTATATCATGAGATCCTATATCATAGATCCTATATCATGAGATCCTATATCATAGATCCTATATCATGAGATCCTTTAGATCCCATATGATCCTATATCATGAGATCCTATATCATAGATCCTATATCATGAGATCCTTTAGATCCCATATGATCCTATATCATGAGATCCTATATCATAGATCCTATATCATGAGATCCTTTAGATCCTATATCATGAGATCCTATATCATGAGATCCTATATCATGAGATCCTTTAGATCCTATATCATGAGATCCTATATCATGAGATCCTTTAGATCCTATATCATGAGAGCCTATATCATGAGATCCTATATCATGAGATCCTATATCATAGATCCTATATCATGAGATCCTTTAGATCCTATATCATGAGATCCTATATCATGAGATCCTTTAGATCCTATATCATGAGATCCTATATCATGAGATCCTATATCATGAGATCCTATATCATGAGATCCTATATCATGAGATCCTTTAGATCCTATATCATGAGATCCTATATCATAGATCCTATATCATGAGATCCTATATCATGAGATCCTTTAGATCCTATATCATGAGATCCTATATCATAGATCCTATATCATGAGATCCTTTAGATCCTATATGATCCTATATCATGAGATCCTATATCATAGATCCTATATCATGAGATCCTTTAGATCCTATATCATGAGATCCTATATCATGAGATCCTATATCATGAGATCCTATATGATCCTATATCATGAGATCCTATATCATGAGATCCTATATCATGAGATCCTATATGATCCTATATCATGAGATCCTATATCATGAGATCCTATATGATCCTATATCATGAGATCCTATATCATGAGATCCTATATGATCCTATATCATGAGATCCTATATCATGAGATCCTATATCATGAGATCCTATATGATCCTATATCATGAGATCCTATATCATGAGATCCTATATCATGAGATCCTATAGATCCTATATCATGAGATCCTTTAGATCCTATATGATCCTATATCATGAGATCCTTTAGATCCTATATCATGAGATCCTATATCATGAGATCCTATATCATGAGATCCTATATCATGAGATCCTATATCATGAGATCCTTTAGATCCTATATCATGAGATCCTATATCATAGATCCTATATCATGAGATCCTATATCATGAGATCCTTTAGATCCTATATCATGAGATCCTATATCATAGATCCTATATCATGAGATCCTTTAGATCCTATATGATCCTATATCATGAGATCCTATATCATAGATCCTATATCATGAGATCCTTTAGATCCTATATGATCCTATATCATGAGATCCTTTAGATCCTTTAGATCCTATATGATCCTATATCATGAGATCCTTTAGATCCTATAGATCCTATAGATCCTATATCATGAGATCCTTTAGATCCTATAGATCCTATAGATCCTATATGATCCTATATCATGAGATCCTTTAGATCCCATATGATCCTATATCATGAGATCCTTTAGATCCCATATGATCCTATATCATGAGATCCTATATCATAGATCCTATATCATGAGATCCTATATCATAGATCCTATATCATGAGATCCTATATCATAGATCCTATATCATGAGATCCTATATCATAGATCCTATATCATGAGATCCTATATCATAGATCCTATATCATGAGATCCTTTAGATCCCATATGATCCTATATCATGAGATCCTATATCATAGATCCTATATCATGAGATCCTTTAGATCCCATATGATCCTATATCATGAGATCCTATATCATAGATCCTATATCATGAGATCCTTTAGATCCTATATCATGAGATCCTATATCATGAGATCCTATATCATGAGATCCTTTAGATCCTATATCATGAGATCCTATATCATGAGATCCTTTAGATCCTATATCATGAGATCCTATATCATGAGATCCTATATCATGAGATCCTATATCATGAGATCCTATATCATAGATCCTATATCATGAGATCCTTTAGATCCTATATCATGAGATCCTATATCATGAGATCCTTTAGATCCTATATCATGAGATCCTATATCATGAGATCCTATATCATGAGATCCTATATCATGAGATCCTTTAGATCCTATATCATGAGATCCTATATCATAGATCCTATATCATGAGATCCTATATCATGAGATCCTTTAGATCCTATATCATGAGATCCTATATCATAGATCCTATATCATGAGATCCTTTAGATCCTATATGATCCTATATCATGAGATCCTATATCATAGATCCTATATCATGAGATCCTTTAGATCCTATATCATGAGATCCTATATCATGAGATCCTATATGATCCTATATCATGAGATCCTATATCATGAGATCCTATATCATGAGATCCTATATGATCCTATATCATGAGATCCTATATCATGAGATCCTATATGATCCTATATCATGAGATCCTATATGATCCTATATCATGAGATCCTATATCATGAGATCCTATATCATGAGATCCTATATGATCCTATATCATGAGATCCTATATCATGAGATCCTATAGATCCTATATCATGAGATCCTTTAGATCCTATATGATCCTATATCATGAGATCCTTTAGATCCTATATCATGAGATCCTATATCATGAGATCCTATATCATGAGATCCTATATCATGAGATCCTTTAGATCCTATATCATGAGATCCTATATCATAGATCCTATATCATGAGATCCTTTAGATCCTATATCATGAGATCCTATATCATAGATCCTATATCATGAGATCCTTTAGATCCTATATGATCCTATATCATGAGATCCTATATCATAGATCCTATATCATGAGATCCTTTAGATCCTATATCATGATATCCTATATCATGAGATCCTATATCATGAGATCCTATATGATCCTATATCATGAGATCCTATATCATGAGATCCTATATGATCCTATATCATGAGATCCTATATCATGAGATCCTATATGATCCTATATCATGAGATCCTATATCATGAGATCCTATATGATCCTATATCATGAGATCCTATATCATGAGATCCTTTAGATCCTATATCATGAGATCCTTTAGATCCTATATCATGAGATCCTATATCATGAGATCCTATATCATGAGATCCTATATCATGAGATCCTATATCATGAGATCCTATATGATCCTATATCATGAGATCCTATATCATGAGATCCTATATGATCCTATATCATGAGATCCTATATGATCCTATATCATGAGATCCTATATCATGAGATCCTATATCATGAGATCCTATATCATGAGATCCTATATCATAGATCCTATATCATAGATCCTATATCATAGATCCTATATCATAGATCCTATATCATGAGATCCTATATCATGAGATCCTATATCATGAGATCCTATGAAAAACATTATCTAGACCTATATCATGAGATCCTATATCATGAGATCCTATATCATGAGATCCTATGAAAAACATTATCTAGACCTATATCATGAGATCCTATATCATGAGATCCTATATCATGAGATCCTATATCATGAGATCCTATGAAAAACATTATCTAGACCTATATCATGAGATCCTATATCATGAGATCCTATATCATGAGATCCTATGAAAAACATTATCTAGACCTATATCATGAGATCCTATATCATGAGATCCTATGAAAAACATTATCTAGACCTATATCATGAGATCCTATATCATGAGATCCTATATCATGAGATCCTTATGAACTAACTCAGTAAATTCTTTGAAAATGTTTTATGTCGTGTTGATATTTTTGTTCAGTCAGAGTCGGGTTAAAGATCTATTCCTTTTTTAAATCATTTCTTAAAAATCAGTGTAAAAGCAGGTGTGAGCTGGTTCTTTCCGGCAATTATCTGGTGTTAAAAATCCCTGTTGAAATCCATCCACCAATCTCCTAGATCAGCTGTTCCCAACCTCGGTCCTGGGGACCCCAAGAGGTGCACATTTTGTTTTTTTCCCCCTCGCACTACTTGATTCAAATACTCATCAAGCTTTGATCATTTGAAATCAGCTGTGTGGTGTTTAGGTAAAACCCCAACCTGAGGACGCGGGAAAACCTGATATAGGAGATTCTGAAAATTGTTATCAACAGCAGGTGAAATAAACAAAAAACCTTGTTTTTCAGAAATAAATCTGTTTTTAATGGGTTTGTCATCATCAAGGTTTTCCAGCCAGCCATCTGTTCCATAGTGGGGGGAGGGGACGACTGTACCAAGTGTCAATATGCCCTGTGCAGGGGGGGGCTGAGATGGTACATTCTGAGGTTCTGAGTCCTTCAGTAAAAATAACAGAACTAACACAATGGGGTCAGGTCACATGACAGAGGTTAAAGGTCACTCACATGACACATGAGGGAGTGTCTGTCCGTGTGTGTAGTGTGCAGCTGCTTCAGTCTGTGTGTGTGTGTCTGTGAGTGTGTGTGTGTGTGTGTCTGAGTGTGTGTGTGTGTGTGTCTGTGAGTGTGTGTCTGTGAGTGTGTGTGTCTGTGAGTGTGTGTCTGTGAGTGTGTGTGTGTGTCTGTGAGTGTGTGTGTGTCTGTGAGTGTGTGTGTCTGTGAGTGTGTGTGTGTGTGTGTGTGTGTCTGTGAGTGTGTCTGTGAGTGTGAGTGTGTGTGTGTGTTGCTCCGGGGTGAAGTTTCCCGTAGGTGCAGAACTGGGATCAGCTTCCCTTCCTCCCAAAACATCTCCTGTCTCTAATCCAGGAAGTAGACTTTATAAGCCTTGTTCATCTGTTCCAGGAAGATGAATGTGAGGACGGTGTGAGGTCCCAGTCTGGCGTAGTATGGAGTGAAACCCTTCCACAGAGAGAAGAATCCCTCATTACGGATCACCCTCGCCAACACGTCCTGTAGGGGGAGACAGAGAGAAACCCTTCATTAAGGACCACCCTGGTCAGGACGTCCTGTAGGGGGAGACAGAGAGAAACCCTTCATTAAGGACCACCCTCGCCAACACGTCCTGTAGGGGGAGACAGAGAGAAACCCTTCATTAAGGACCACCCTGGTCAGGACGTCCTGTAGGGGGAGACAGAGAGAAACCCTTCATTAAGGACCACCCTCGCCAACACGTCCTGTAGGGGGAGACAGAGAGAAACCCTTCATTAAGGACCACCCTGGTCAGGACGTCCTGTAGGGGGAGACAGAGAGAAACCCTTCATTAAGGACCACCCTGGTCAGGACGTCCTGTAGGGGGAGACAGAGAGAAACCCTTCATTAAGGATCACCCTGGTCAGGACGTCCTGTAGGGGGAGACAGAGAGAAACCCTTCATTAAGGACCACCCTGGTCAGGACGTCCTGTAGGGGGAGACAGAGAGAAACCCTTCATTAAGGACCACCCTGGTCAGGACGTCCTGTAGGGGGAGACAGAGAGAAACCCTGGTCAGGACGTCCTGTAGGGGGAGACAGAGAGAAACCCTTCATTAAGGACCACCCTGGTCAGGACGTCCTGTAGGGGGAGACAGAGAGAAACGCTTCATTAAGGACCACCCTGGTCAGGACGTCCTGTAGGGGGAGACAGAGAGAAACCCTTCATTAAGGATCACCCTGGTCAGGACGTCCTGTAGGGGGAGACAGAGAGAAACCCTTCATTAAGGACCACCCTGGTCAGGACGTCCCGTAGGGGGAGACAGAGAGAAACCCTTCATTAAGGACCACCCTGGTCAGGACGTCCCGTAGGGGGAGACAGAGAGAAACCCTTCATTAAGGACCACCCTGGTCAGGACGTCCCGTAGGGGGAGACAGAGAGAAACCCTTCATTAAGGACCACCCTGGTCAGGACGTCCTGTAGGGGGAGACAATGAAGGGTTTCTCTCTGTCTCCCCCTACAGGACGTCCTGACCAGGGTGGTCCTTAATGAAGGGTTTCTCTCTAAGGACCACCCTGGTCAGGACGTCCTGTAGGGGGAGACAGAGAGAAACCCTGGTCAGGACCTCCTGTAGGGGGAGACAGAGAGAAACCCTTCATTAAGGACCACCCTCGCCAACACGTCCTGTAGGGGGAGACAGAGAGAAACCCTCCATTAAGGACCACCCTGGTCAGGACGTCCTGTAGGGGGAGACAGAGAGAAACCCTTCATTAAGGACCACCCTCGCCAACACGTCCTGTAGGGGGAGACAGAGAGAAACCCTTCATTAAGGACCACCCTGGTCAGGACGTCCTGTAGGGGGAGACAGAGAGAAACCCTTCATTAAGGACCACCCTGGTCAGGACGTCCTGTAGGGGGAGACAGAGAGAAACCCTTCATGAAGGACCACCCTGGTCAGGACGTCCTGTAGGGGGAGACAGAGAGAAACCCTGGTCAGGACGTCCTGTAGGGGGAGACAGAGAGAAACCCTCCATTAAGGACCACCCTGGTCAGGACGTCCTGTAGGGGGAGACAGAGAGAAACCCTTCATTAAGGACCACCCTGGTCAGGACGTCCTGTAGGGGGAGACAGAGAGAAACCCTTCATTAAGGACCACCCTGGTCAGGACGTCCTGTAGGGGGAGACACAGAGAAACCCTGGTCAGGACGTCCTGTAGGGGGAGACAGAGAGAAACCCTCCATTAAGGACCACCCTGGTCAGGACGTCCTGTAGGGGGAGACAGAGAGAAACCCTTCATTAAGGACCACCCTGGTCAGGACGTCCTGTAGGGGGAGACAGAGAGAAACCCTTCATTAAGGACCACCCTGGTCAGGACGTCCTGTAGGGGGAGACAGAGAGAAACCCTGGTCAGGACGTCCTGTAGGGGGAGACAGAGAGAAACCCTGGTCAGGACATCCTGTAGGGGGAGACAGAGAGAAACCCTGGTCAGGACGTCCCGTAGGGGGAGACAGAGAGAAACCCTGGTCAGGACGTCCCGTAGGGGGAGACATAGAGAAACCCTGGTCAGGACGTCCTGTAGGGGGAGACAGAGACACCCTTCATTAAGGACCACCCTGGTCAGGACGTCCTGTAGGGGGAGACAGAGAGAAACTCTGGTCAGGACGTCCTGTAGGGGGAGACAGAGAGAAACCCTGGTCAGGACGTCCTGTAGGTGGAGACAGAGAGAAACCCTGGTCAGGAAGTCCTGTAGGGGGAGACAGAGAGAAACCCTGGTCAGGACGTCCCGTAGGGGGAGACAGAGAGAAACCCTGGTCAGGACGTCCTGTAGGGGGAGACAGAGAGAAACCCTGGTCAGGACGTCCTGTAGGGGGAGAGAGGAGACAGTAAATCAGTTTGTCCTGCATCGTCCGCCCCACGGCCGTTGTTATGGCTTTTATTTTGGTGATGAAGCCGATCTGGTCACGCATCATCAAAACAAATGGCCATATTCTGCTGTTCTACAGAGGAAGACCCGGCAGGGGTGTCGGAGACCCGGCAGGGGTGTCAGAGGGAGACCCGGCAGGGGTGTCAGAGGGAGACCCGGCAGGGGTGTCGGAGGGAGACCCGGCAGGGGTGTCGGAGGGAGACCCGGCAGGGGTGTCGGAGGGAGACCCGGCAGGGGTGTCAGAGGGAGACCCGGCAGGGGTGTCGGAGGGAGACCCGGCAGGGGTGTCGGAGGGAGACCCGGCAGGGGTGTCAGAGGGAGACCCGGCAGGGGTGTCAGAGGGAGACACGCAGGAGACCCGGCAGGGGTGTCGGAGACCCGGCAGGGGTGTCAGAGGGAGACCCGGCAGGGGTGTCAGAGGGAGACCCGGCAGGGGGCAGGGGTGTCAGAGGGAGACCCGGCAGGGGTGTCAGAGGGAGACCCGGCAGGGGTGTCAGAGGGAGACACGCAGGAGACCCGGCAGGGGTGTCAGAGGGAGACCCGGCAGGGGTGTCAGAGGGAGACACGCAGGAGACACGGCAGGGGTGTCAGAGGGAGACCCGGCAGGGGTGGTTGTTTACAGTAACTTTTGTTGTAATATCCCAAACAGACGTGACAGTTTGACCAATAAGGATTCAGCTTGAAGGGAAAGATCCAAATTGACAGGTGCTAAAGGCCCGTTCTATTGGGCCGGGATCAAGGCCCGTTCTATTGGGCCGGGATCAAGGCCCGTTCTATTGGGCCGGGATCAAGGCCCGTTCTATTGGGCCGGGATCAAGGCCCGTTCTATTGGGCCGGGATCAAGGCCCGTTCTATTGGGCCGGGATCAAGGCCCGTTCTATTGGGCCGGGATCAAGGCCCGTTCTATTGGGCCGGGATCAAGGCCCGTTCTATTGGGCCGGGATCAAGGCCCGTTCTATTGGGCCGGGATCAAGGCCCGTTCTATTGGGCCGGGATCAAGGCCCGTTCTATTGGGCCGGGATCAAGGCCCGTTCTATTGGGCCGGGATCAAGGCCCGTTCTATTGGGCCGGGATCAAGGCCCGTTCTATTGGGCCGGGATCAAGGCCCGTTCTATTGGGCCGGGATCAAGGCCCGTTCTATTGGGCCGGGATCAAGGCCCGTTCTATTGGGCCGGGATCAAGGCCCGTTCTATTGGGCCGGGATCAAGGCCCGTTCTATTGGGCCGGGATCAAGGCCCGTTCTATTGGGCCGGGATCAAGGCCCGTTCTATTGGGCCGGGATCAAGGCCCGTTCTATTGGGCCGGGATCAAGGCCCGTTCTATTGGGCCGGGATCAAGGCCCGTTCTATTGGGCCGGGATCAAGGCCAGTTCTATTGGGCCGGGATCAAGGCCAGTTCTATTGGGCCGGGATCAAGGACCGTTCTATTGGGCCGGGATCAAGGCCCGTTCTATTGGGCCGGGATCAAGGACCGTTCTATTGGGCCGGGATTAAGGACCGTTCTATTGGGCCGGGATCAAGGACCGTTCTATTGGGCCGGGATCAAGGACCGTTCTATTGGGCCGGGATTAAGGACCGTTCTATTGGGCCGGGATTAAGGACCGTTCTATTGGGCCGGGATTAAGGCCATATTTGACACGCTCGTCCACCGGACCTTCCCAGGATTGGTGTGTTTAGGGACTCAGTACTCACCAGGCCGTCATTATATACAGTACCAGTCGTTTGGACATGCCTACTCATTCAAGAGTTTCTACATTTGTACTATTTTATACATTCTGGAATAATAGTGAAGACGTCAAAACTATGAAATAGAATATGGAGTCATGTAGTAACCAAAAAGCGTTAAACCAATCCAAATTTTATATTTGAGATTCTTCAATGTAGCCACTCTTTACCTTGATGACAGCTTTCAACACTCCAGCTTCTTGAGGTAGTCACCTAGAATGCATTTCAATTAACAGGTGTGCTTTCTTTAGTTAATTTGTGGAATTTCTTTCCTTCTGACTGCATTTGAGCCAATCAGTTGTGTTGTGACATGGTAGGTATTTTTTATTTTTTTATTTTACCTTTATTTAACCAGGCAAGTCAGTTAATAAGAACAAATTCTTATTTTCAATGACGGCCTAGGAACAGTGGGTCAACTGCCTGTTCAGGGGCAGAACGACAGATTTGTACCTTGTCAGCTCAGGGGTTTGAACTCGCAACCTTCCGGTTACTAGTCCAACGCTCTAACCACTAGGCTACCCCGCCGCCCCGTATACAGAAGATGGTCTTCTACCAAATAGGGCCAAGTCCATATTATGGCAAGAACAGCTCAAATAAGCAAAGAGAAACGACAGTCCATCATTACTTTAAGACATGAAGGTCAGTTAATCCGGAAAATGTCAAGTGCAGTCACAAAAAGTGCTATGATGAACCTGGCTCTCATGAGGACCGCTACAGGAAAGGAAGTCCCAGAGTTACCTCTGCTGCAGAGGATAAGTTCATTACAGTTAACTGGCTCTCATGAGGACCGCCACAGGAAAGGAAGACCCAGAGTTACCTCTGCTGCAGAGGATAAGTTCATTAGAGTTAACTGCACCTCAGGTTGCAGTCCAAATGCTTCACAGAGTTCAAGTAACAGACACCAACTGTTCAGAGGAGACTGCATGAATCAGGCCTTCATGGTTTTGCTGCAAAGAAACCACCACTAAAGGACACCAAGATGAGACTTGCTTGGGCCAAGAAACACGACATTAGACCGGTGGAAATCTGTCCTTTGGTCTGATGATTCCAAATTTGAGATGTTTGGTTCCGACGCAGACGTGTCTTTGTGAGAGACTGAGTAGGTGAACAGATGATCTCTGCATGTGTGGTTCCCACTGTGAAGCATGGAGGAGGTGGTGTGATTGTGCTATGCTGGTGACATTTATTTATTTAGAATTCAAGGCACACTTAACCAGCATGTCTACCACAGCATTCTGCAGCGATACGCCATCCCATCTGGTTTGCACTTAGTTCATTTGTTTTTCAACAGGACAATGACCCCAACTCACCTCCAAGCTGTGTAAGGAATTTATGACCAAGAAGGAGAGTGATGGAGTGCTGCACCAGATGATCTGGCCTCAACGATCACCCGACCTCAACCCAATTGAGATGCTTTGGAATGAGTTGGACTGCAGAGTGAAGGAAAAGCAGCCAACAAGTGCTCAGCATATGTGGGAACTCCTTCAAGACTGTTGGAAAAGCATTCCAGGTGAAGCTGGTTGAGAGAATGCCAAGTGTGTGCAAAGCTGTCATCAAGGCAAAAGGTGGCTACTTTGAAGAATCTCAAATATATTTTGATTTGTTTAACACTTTTTTGGTTACTACATGATTCCAGATGTGTTATTTCATAGTTTTAACACTTTGTTTGGTTACTACATGATTCCATATGTGTTATTTCATAGTTTTAACACTTTGTTTGGTTACTACATGATTCCAGATGTGTTATTTCATAGCTTTAATGTTTGTTTGGTTACTACATGATTCCAGATGTGTTATTTCATAGCTTTAATGTTTGTTTGGTTACTACATGATTCCATATGTGTTATTTCATAGTTTTAACACTTTGTGTGGTTACTACATGATTCCAGATGTGTTATTTCATAGCTTTAATGTTTGTTTGGTTACTACATGATTCCATATGTGTTATTTCATAGTTTTGATGATATCTTCACTATTATTCTAGTAGTCAAAATAAAAACCATGGAATGAGTAGGTGTCCAAACCGTTTGACTGGTGCTGAATATGAATAATATATATTATCTATGAAGTGATAATGCCAGAGAAAGTCGGTGTTTGGAGGATACAAATGTTGTTAGCCCCGAGACGAAGTCCGCTTCACTTTTATACAGTGGCTTACCAACATATTCAAATAATGGACGTTTTCATTAGAAATGTTATTTTGAGGAATTTATTCATACTATTTCATCCAGTTGGTCTTTCGTTCTATTGGGTCGGTGGCCAGAGACGTGACCCAAGTCGTTCAGTCTTTGTGTTCTGGCCCATTGTTGACTCCAACGCTTCTCACAGTTGTGTCAAGTTGTCTGGATGTCCTTTGGGTGGTGGACCGTTGTTGATACAGACAGGAAACTGTTGGAACGTGAAAAACCCCAGCAGCGCTGCAGTTCTTGACACAAACCTGGAACCTACTACCATACCCCGTTCAAAGGAAGTTAAATATTTAGTCTTGCCCATTCACCCTTCGAATGGCACACACACAATCTAATGTCCACAAAAATCTGTCTTCATTTACACTGAAGTGGATTTAATAAGTGGCATCAATAAGGGATCATAGATTTCACCTGGATTCACCTGGTCAGTCTGTCACGGAAAGAGCAGGTGTTCTTAATGTTTTGTCTACTCCGTGTAGTTATCTGATAATCCAGTGTGTATCACTACATTAACTTTAAGGCCTGGATTCACCCTAACCCTAACCTGTCACGGAAAGAGCAGGTGTTCTTAATGTTTTGTTTACTCAGTGTAGTTATGGGATAATCCAGTGTGTATCACTACATTAGCTTTAAGGCCTGGATTCACCCTAACCCTAACCTGTCACGGAAAGAGCAGCTGTTCTTAATGTTTTGTTTCCTCAGAGTAGTTATAACTTACCAGGCCATTCTTAAACTCTGGTTTTCCATCTATCATTCTCATGTTCTGAATCCTGGTCTTGACGATGTCGACGGGCATGGACGCTGCCGTGGTTACCAGGCCGCTGATCATACTGGCACAGAAATGGAGGAAGATACCGTCCACAAAATACCCTGGGGGCGGAAGAGAAGTTATTCAAAATGAATGGATTGCTGTAGGAAACACACCCTAACCCATCTAGGAGAACCACGCCCTAACCCATCTAGGAGAACCACGCCCTAACCCATCTAGGAGAACCACGCCCTAACCCATCTAGGAGAACCACACCCTAACCCATCTAGGAGAACCACACCCTAACCCATCTAGGAGAACCACACCCTAGCCCATCTAGGAGAACCACACCCTAACCCATCTAGGAGAACCACACCCTAACCCATCTAGGAGAACCACACCCTAACCCATCTAGGGGAACACACCCTCACCCATCTTTTAGAAGAGAAAGGAGTTCTCCTAACCAGCTATATAACTAAACCATCGGTTGTTGGGGACTCGGAAGAGGGTTAGAATTAGAGGTTAGGGGTTACCTGTCTCTATAAGAGCCTGTTTGCTCTGAGAGTAGGAGGGAAAGAGGTTAGGGGTTACCTGTCTCTATAAGAGCCTGTTTGCTCTGAGAGTAGGAGGGAAAGAGGTTAGGGGTTACCTGTCTCTATAAGAGCCTGTTTGCTCTGAGAGTAGGAGGCCAGCTGGGCAGCGTTGACCACTACAGCACGGGCCATGGTGGGAATACACCCCTGGAGGAACACACACATGGTTACTGTTTTTGTTAAGCTCAGCAGTCTCTCAGAGGTCTGTACTGGAAAATAATATCAGTGGTACAGTGGTATGGTGCTAGTATAGTAGCAGTGGTATAGTGGTAGTATAGTAGCAGTGGTATAGTGGTAGTATAGTAACAGTGGTAGTATAGTAGCAGTGGTAGTATAGTAGCAGTGGTATAGTGGTAGTATAGTAGCAGTGGTATGGTGGTAGTATAGTAGCAGTGGTATGGTGGTAGTATAGTAGCAGTGGTAGCATAGTGGCAGTGGTATGGTGGTAGTATAGTAGCAGTGGTATGGTGGTAGTATAGTAGCAGTAGTATGGCGGTAGTATAGTAACAGTGGTAGTATAGTAGCAGTGGTATGGTGGTAGTATAGTAACAGTGGTAGTATAGTAGCAGTGGTATGGTGGTAGTATAGTAGCAGTGGTATAGTGGTAGTATAGTAGCAGTGGTATGGTGGTAGTATAGTAACAGTGGTATGGTGGTAGTATAGTAGCAGTGGTATGGTGGTAGTATAGTAGCAGTGGTATGGTGGTAGTATAGTAACAGTGGTAGTATAGTAACAGTGGTATAGTGGTATGGTGGTAGTATAGTAGCAGTGGTATGGTGGTAGTATAGTAACAGTGGTAGTATAGTAACAGTGGTATAGTGGTAGTATAGTAGCAGTGGTATGGTGGTAGTATAGTAGCAGTGGTATGGTGGTAGTATAGTAACAGTGGTATGGTGGTAGTATAGTAGCAGTGGTATGGTGGTAGTATAGTAACAGTGGTAGTATAGTAACAGTGGTATGGTGGTAGTGTGGTAGTATAGTAGCAGTGGTATAGTGGTAGTATAGTAGCAGTGGTAGTATAGTAGCAGTGGTAGTATAGTAACAGTGGTATAGTGGTAGTATAGTAGCAGTGGTAATATAGTAACAGTGGTATAGTGGTAGTATAGTAACAGTGGTAGTATAGTAGCAGTGGTAGTATAGTAACAGTGGTAATATAGTAACAGTGGTATAGTGGTAGTATAGTAGCAGTGGTAGTATAGTAACAGTGGTAATATAGTAACAGTGGTATAGTGGTAGTATAGTAACAGTGGTAGTATAGTAGCAGTGGTAGTATAGTAGCAGTGGTAGTATAGTAACAGTGGTAGTATAGTAACAGTGGTAATATAGTAACAGTGGTAGTATAGTAACAGTGGTATAGTGGTAGTATAGTAACAGTGGTATGGTGGTAGTATAGTAGCAGTGGTAATATAGTAACAGTGGTAGTATAGTAGCAGTGGTAGTATAGTAGCAGTGGTAGTATAGTAGCAGTGGTAGTATAGTAGCAGTGGTAGTATAGTAGCAGTGGTAGAATAGTAACAGTGGTATAGTGGTAGTATAGTAGCAGTGGTAGTATAGTAGCAGTGGTAGTATAGTAGCAGTGGTAGTATAGTAGCAGTGGTAGTATAGTAGCAGTGGTATAGTGGTAGTATAGTAGCAGTGGTAGTATAGTAGCAGTGGTAGTATAGTAGCAGTGGTAGTATAGTAGCAGTGGTAGTATAGTAGCAGTGGTAGTATAGTAACAGTGGTATAGTGGTAGTATAGTAGCAGTGGTAGTATAGTAGCAGTGGTAGTATAGTAGCAGTGGTAGTATAGTAGCAGTGGTAGTATAGTAACAGTGGTAGTATAGTAGCAGTGGTAGTATAGTAGCAGTGGTAGTATAGTAGCAGTGGTAGTATAGTAACAGTGGTAGTATAGTAACAGTGGTAATATAGTAGCAGTGGTAGTATAGTAGCAGTGGTAGTATTGTAGCAGTGGTAGTATAGTAGCAGTGGTAATATAGTAGCAGTGGTAGTATAGTAACAGTGGTAGTATAGTAGCAGTGGTAGTATAGTAACAATGGTAGTATAGTAACAGTGGTAGTATAGTAGCAGTGGTAGTATAGTAACAGTGGTAGTATAGTAACAGTGGTATAGTGGTAGTATAGTAGCAGTGGTAGTATAGTAGCAGTGGTAGTATAGTAGCAGTGGTAGTATAGTAACAGTGGTAGTATAGTAGCAGTGGTAGTATAGTAACAGTGGTAGTATAGTAACAGTGGTAGTATAGTAGCAGTGGTAGTATAGTAGCAGTGGTAGTATAGTAACAGTGGTAGTATAGTAGCAGTGGTAATATAGTAACAGTGGTAGTATAGTAGCAGTGGTAGTATAGTAACAGTGGTAATATAGTAACAGTGGTAGTATAGTAGCAGTGGTAGTATAGTAGCAGTGGTAGTATAGTAGCAGTGGTAGTATAGTAACAGTGGTATGGTGGTAGTATAGTAACAGTGGTATGGTGGTAGTATAGTAGCAGTGGTAGTATAGTAACAGTGGTATGGTGGTAGTATAGTAACAGTGGTAGTATAGTAGCAGTGGTATAGTGGTAGTATAGTAGCAGTGGTAGTATAGTAGCAGTGGTAATATAGTAACAGTGGTATAGTGGTAGTATAGTAGCAGTGGTAGTATAGTAACAGTGGTAGTATAGTAACAGTGGTAGTACAGTAGCAGTGGTAGTACAGTAGCAGTGGTAGTACAGTAGCAGTGGTAGTATAGTAACAGTGGTAGTATAGTAACAGTGGTAGTATAGTAACAGTGGTAATATAGTAACAGTGGTAGTATAGTAGCAGTGGTAATATAGTAACAGTGGTATGGTGGTAGTATAGTAGCAGTGGTATAGTGGTAGTATAGTAACAGTGGTATAGTGGTAGTATAGTAGCAGTGGTATAGTGGTAATATAGTAGCAGTGGTATAGTGGTAATATAGTAGCAGTGGTAGTATAGTAGCAGTGGTAGTATAGTAGCAGTGGTATGGTGGTAGTATAGTAGCAGTGGTAGTATAGTATCAGTGGTATAGTGGTAGTATAGTAACAGTGGTATAGTGGTAGTATAGTAACAGTGGTAGTATAGTAGCAGTGGTAGTATAGTAGCAGTGGTAGTATAGTAACAGTGGTAGTATAGTAACAGTGGTATAGTGGTAGTATAGTAACAGTGGTAGTATAGTAACAGTGGTATAGTGGTAGTATAGTAACAGTGGTAGTATAGTAACAGTGGTATAGTGGTAGTATAGTAACAGTGGTATAGTGGTAGTATAGTAACAGTGGTAGTATAGTAACAGTGGTATAGTGGTAGTATAGTAACAGTGGTAGTATAGTAACAGTGGTATGGTGGTAGTATAGTAACAGTGGTATAGTGGTAGTATAGTAACAGTGGTATGGTGGTAGTATAGTAACAGTGGTATAGTGGTAGTGGTATGGTGGTAGTATAGTAGCAGTGGTAATATAGTAACAGTGGTAGTATAGTAACAGTGGTAGTATAGTAACAGTGGTATAGTGGTAGTATAGTAGCAGTGGTACAGTGGTAGTATAGTAGCATTGGTAGTATAGTAGCAGTGGTACAGCGGTAGTATAGTAGCAGTGGTAGTATAGTAGCAGTGGTACAGTGGTAGTATAGTAGCAGTGGTAGTATAGTAGCAGTGGTATAGTGGTAGTATAGTAGCAGTGGTATAGTGGTAGTATAGTAGCAGTGGTATGGTGGTAGTATAGTAGCAGTGGTATAGTGGTAGTATAGTAACAGTGGTAGTATAGTAGCAGTGGTATGGTGGTAGTATATTAACAGTGGTAGTATAGTAGCAGTGGTAGTATAGTAGCAGTGGTATGGTGGTAGTATAGTAACAGTGGTAGTATAGTAGCAGTGGTAGTATAGTAGCAGTGGTATAGTGGTAGTATAGTAACAGTGGTAGTATAGTAACAGTGGTATAGTGGTAGTATAGTAACAGTGGTAGTATAGTAACAGTGGTATAGTAACAGTGATATAGTGGTAGTATAGTAACAGTGGTAGTATAGTAACAGTGGTATAGTGGTAGTATAGTAACAGTGGTATAGTGGTAGTATAGTGGTAGTATAGTAGCAGTGGTATAGTGGTAGTATAGTAACAGTATAGTAGCAGTGGTAGTATAGTAACAGTGGTATAGTGGTAGTATAGTAACAGTGGTATGGTGGTAGTATAGTAGCAGTGGTAGTATAGTAGCAGTGGTAGTATAGTAGCAGTGGTATAGTGGTAGTATAGTAACAGTGGTATAGTGGTAGTATAGTAACAGTGGTATGGTGGTAGTATAGTAGCAGTGGTATGGTGGTAGTATAGTAGCAGTGGTATAGTGGTAGTATAGTAGCATTGGTATGGTGGTAGTATAGTAGCAGTGGTAGTATAGTAGCAGTGGTATGGTGGTAGTATAGTAGCAGTGGTAGTATAGTAACAGTGGTATAGTGGTAGTATAGTAGCAGTGGTAATATAGTAACAGTGGTATGGTGGTAGTATAGTAACAGTGGTATAGTGGTAGTATAGTAACAGTGGTAGTATAGTAGCAGTGGTAGTATAGTAGCAGTGGTAGTATAGTAGCAGTGGTATAGTGGTAGTATAGTAGCAGTGGTAGTATAGTAGCAGTGGTAGTATAGTAACAGTGGTAGTATAGTAGCAGTGGTATAGTGGTAGTATAGTAACAGTGGTAGTATAGTAGCAGTGGTAGTATAGTAGCAGTGGTAGTATAGTAGCAGTGGTAGTATAGTAACAGTGGTAATATAGTAACAGTGGTATAGTGGTAGTATAGTACCAGTGGTAGTATAGTAGCAGTGGTAGTATAGTAGCAGTGGTAGTATAGTAGCAGTGGTAGTATAGTAGCAGTGGTAGTATAGTAACAGTGGTAGTATAGTAACAGTGGTAGTATAGTAGCAGTGGTAGTATAGTAGCAGTGGTAGTATAGTAACAGCGGTATGGTGGTAGTATAGTAACAGTGGTAGTATAGTAGCAGTGGTAGTATAGTAGCAGTGGTAGTATAGTAGCAGTGGTAGTATAGTAGCAGTGGTAGTATAGTAGCAGTGGTAATATAGTAACAGTGGTATAGTGGTAGTATAGTAGCAGTGGTAGTATAGTAACAGTGGTAATATAGTAACAGTGGTATAGTGGTAGTATAGTAGCAGTGGTAGTATAGTAGCAGTGGTAGTATAGTAGCAGTGGTAGTATAGTAGCAGTGGTAGTATAGTAACAGTGGTAGTATAGTAACAGTGGTAGTATAGTAGCAGTGGTAGTATAGTAGCAGTGGTAGTATAGTAACAGTGGTAGTATAGTAACAGTGGTAGTATAGTAGCAGTGGTAGTATAGTAGCAGTGGTAGTATAGTAGCAGTGGTAGTATAGTAGCAGTGGTAGTATAGTAGCAGTGGTAGTATAGTAACAGTGGTATAGTGGTAGTATAGTAACAGTGGTAGTATAGTAGCAGTGGTAGTATAGTAGCAGTGGTATAGTGGTAGTATAGTAGCAGTGGTAGTATAGTAACAGTGGTAGTATAGTAACAGTGGTAGTATAGTAGCAGTGGTAGTATAGTAGCAGTGGTAGTATAGTAACAGTGGTATGGTGGTAGTATAGTAGCAGTGGTATGGTGGTAGTATAGTAACAGTGGTAGTATAGTAACAGTGGTATGGTGGTAGTATAGTAGCAGTGGTATGGTGGTAGTATAGTAACAGTGGTAGTATAGTAACGGTAGTATAGTAGCAGTGGTAGTATAGTAACAGTGGTAGTATAGTAACAGTGGTAGTATAGTAGCAGTGGTATGGTGGTAGTATAGTAACAGTGGTATGGTGGTAGTATAGTAGCAGTGGTATGGTGGTAGTATAGTAACAGTGGTAGTATAGTAGCAGTGGTATGGTGGTAGTATAGTAGCAGTGGTATAGTGGTAGTATAGTAACAGTGGTAGTATAGTAGCAGTGGTATGGTGGTAGTATAGTAACAGTGGTAGTATAGTAGCAGTGGTATGGTGGTAGTATAGTAGCAGTGGTATAGTGGTAGTATAGTAACAGTGGTAGTATAGTAGCAGTGGTATGGTGGTAGTATAGTAGCAGTGGTAGTATAGTAACAGTGGTATAGTGGTAGTATAGTAACAGTGGTATAGTGGTAGTATAGTAGCAGTGGAGGAGAGTATAGTCATTTGTAGTATAGTAATAGTATATTTATTAGTAATATAGTATATGTATTAATAGTATAGTGTATCCATTAGTAGTGTAGTATATGTATTAGTAGTATAGTAGTGTAGAAATAGTATATTAGTAGTATAGAAATAGTATAGTAGTAGTGTAGAAATGGTATAGTAGTAGTATAGTAATAGTATAGTAGTCATGTAGAAATAGTATTTAGTAGTATAGAAATAGTATAGTAGTAGTATAGAAATAGTATATTAGTAGTATAGAAATAGTATATTAGTATTATAGAAATGGTATATTAGTAGTAGTGTAGAAATAGTATAGTAGTAGTGTTGTAATAGTATAGTAGTAGTGTTGTAATAGTATAGTAGTAGTGTTGTAATAGTATAGTAGTAGTGTTGTAATAGTATAGTAGTAGTGTTGTAATAGTATAGTAGTAGTGTTGTAATAGTATAGTAGTAGTGTTGTAATAGTGTTGTAGTAGTATAGTAGTAGTGTTGTAATAGTATAGTAGTAGTGTTGTAATAGTATAGTAGTAGTGTGGTGATAGTATAGTAGTAGTGTTGTAATAGTATAGTAGTAGTAGTGTTGTAATAGTATCTTAGTGTTGTAATAGTGTAGTGTTGTAATAGTATAGTAGTAGTGTTGTAATAGTGTTGTAGTAGTGTTGTAGTAGTGTTGTAGTAGTGTTGTAGTAGTGTTGTAATAGTATCTTACCCTCCATAGTGTTGTAATAGTATAGTAGTAGTGTTGTAATAGTATAGTAGTAGTGTTGTAATAGTATAGTAGTAGTGTTGTAATAGTATAGTAGTAGTGTTGTAATAGTATAGTAGTAGTGTTGTAGTAGTGTTGTAATAGTATAGTAGTAGTGTTGTAATAGTATAGTAGTAGTGTTGTAATAGTATAGTAGTAGTGTTGTAATAGTATAGTAGTAGTGTTGTAATAGTGTTGTAATAGTGTTGTAATAGTATAGTAGTAGTGTTGTAGTAGTGTTGTAATAGTATAGTAGTAGTGTTGTAATAGTATAGTAGTAGTGTTGTAGTAGTGTTGTAATAGTATAGTAGTAGTGTTGTAATAGTATAGTAGTAGTGTTGTAATAGTATAGTAGTAGTGTTGTAATAGTATAGTAGTAGTGTTGTAATAGTATAGTAGTAGTGTTGTAATAGTGTTGTAATAGTGTTGTAGTAGTGTTGTAGTAGTGTTGTAGTAGTGTTGTAGTAGTATAGTAGTAGTGTTGTAATAGTATCTTACCCTCCATAGTGTGGTGATAGTATAGTAGTAGTGTTGTAATAGTATAGTAGTAGTGTTGTAGTAGTATAGTAGTAGTATAGTAGTAGTGTTGTAATAGTATAGTAGTAGTGTTGTAATAGTATCTTAAATAGTATAGTAGTAGTGTTGTATAGTATAGTAGTAGTGTTGTAATAGTATAGTAGTAGTGTTGTAGTAGTATAGTAGTAGTGTTGTAATAGTATAGTAGTAGTGTTGTAATAGTATAGTAGTAGTGTTGTAGTAGTATAGTAGTAGTGTTGTAATAGTATAGTAGTAGTGTTGTAATAGTATAGTAGTAGTGTTGTAATAGTATAGTAGTAGTGTTGTAATAGTATAGTAGTAGTGTTGTAATAGTATAGTAGTAGTGTTGTAGTAGTGTTGTAATAGTATAGTAGTAGTGTTGTAATAGTGTTGTAATAGTATAGTAGTAGTGTTGTAGTAGTATAGTAGTAGTGTTGTAATAGTATAGTAGTAGTGTTGTAGTAGTATAGTAGTAGTGTTGTAATAGTATAGTAGTAGTGTTGTAATAGTATAGTAGTAGTGTTGTAATAGTATAGTAGTAGTGTTGTAATAGTATAAGTAGTTGTTGTAATAGTATAGTAGTAGTGTTGTAGCAGTATAGTAGTGTTGTAACAGTGTTGTAATAGTATAGTAGTAGTGTTGTAATAGTATAGTAGTAGTGTTGTAATAGTATAGTAGTAGTGTTGTAATAGTAATAGTATAGTAGTAGTGTTGTAATAGTATAGTAGTATAATAGTATAGTAGTAGTGTTGTAATAGTAGTAGTAGTTGTAAGTAGTGTTAGTGTTGTAGTAATAGTATAGTAGTAGTGTTGTAATAGTATAGTAGTAGTGTTGTAATAGTATAGTAATAGTGTAGTAATAGTATAGTAGTAGTGTAGTAATAGTATAGTAGTAGTGTTGTAGTAGTGTTGTAATAGTGTTGTAATAGTATTGTAATAGTATTGTAGTAGTATAGTAGTAGTGTTGTAATAGTATAGTAGTAGTGTTGTAATAGTATAGTAGTAGTGTTGTAATAGTATAGTAGTAGTGTTGTAATAGTATAGTAGTAGTGTTGTAATAGTATCTTACCCTCCATAGTGTGGTGATAGTATAGTAGTAGTGTTGTAATAGTATAGTAGTAGTGTTGTAATAGTATAGTAGTAGTGTTGTAATAGTATAGTAGTAGTGTTGTAATAGTATAGTAGTAGTGTTGTAATAGTATAGTAGTAGTGTTGTAATAGTATAGTAGTAGTGTTGTAATAGTATAGTAGTAGTGTTGTAATAGTATAGTAGTAGTGTTGTAATAGTATAGTAGTAGTGTTGTAATAGTATAGTAGTAGTGTTGTAATAGTATAGTAGTAGTGTTGTAATAGTATCTTACCCTCCATAGTGTGGTGATAGTATAGTAGTAGTGTTGTAGTAGTATAGTAGTAGTGTTGTAATAGTATCTTACCCTCCATAGTGTGGTGATAGTATAGTAGTAGTGTTGTAGTAGTGTTGTAGTAGTATAGTAGTAGTGTTGTAGAAATAGTATAGTAGTAGTGTTGTAATAGTATAGTAGTAGTGTTGTAATAGTATAGTAGTAGTGTTGTAATAGTATAGTAGTAGTGTTGTAATAGTATAGTAGTAGTGTTGTAATAGTATAGTAGTAGTGTTGTAGTAGTATAGTAGTAGTAGTGTTGTAATAGTATCTTACCCTCCATAGTGTGGTGACCCCCTCTTCTTTAGTGATTCTGGCCAGAGCATTGAAAACATTAGAATATCCCCTCTTCTGGTCTGCAGGGAGACTGGGGGAGAGAAAGAGAGCGAGGGAGGGAGGGAGGGAGAGAAAGAGAGCGAGGGAGGGAGGGAGAGAAAGAGAGCGAGGGAGGGAGGGAGGGAGAGAAAGAGAGCGAGGGAGGGAGGGAGGGAGGGAGGGAGAGAAAGAGAGTGAGGGAGGGAGGGAGAGAAAGAGAGCGAGGGAGGGATTTACACAATTAAACATAATTTAACTCCTGTTACCACTTATCATCTTCTGTCTCCCTCCCTCCCTCCCTCTCACCGTCCGTGGTCTCCCCTCCCTCCCTCCCTCTCACCTCCCTGGTCACCTCCCTCTCACCGTCCCGTGGTCACCCTCCCTCTCACCGTCCCGTCCGTGGTCACCCTCCCTCTCACCGTCCCGTCCGTGGTCACCCTCCCTCTCACCGTCCCGTCCGTGGTCACCCTCCCTCTCACCGTCCGTGGTCACCCTCCCTCTCACCGTCCGTGGTCACCCTCCCTCTCACCGTCCGTGGTCACCCTCCCTCCCTCCCTCTCACCGTCCGTCAGCGGTCATCCTGATCAAGGCGACTTCAGCAGGTGTTCCTACGAAGGCTCCGGTTGCTCCAGCCGTCATACCAATCAGAGCCTTCATGAGGAAGTTGGGCGGGGTCCCGTCCTGTCCCGTCATCTTCTCAAACAACACCGTGTAGATACCTAACCTCGTTGTGGTGTAGGTAGCCTGGCGGAGTAGACCTGCTGACAGACTGGAAACAACAACATGATGTAGATACCTAACCCACACCATGTTGGTAGTCTGGTGGACTGAATTAGTATAATAGTTGAGTAGTATTATCATAATAGTATTAGTAGTATTGTAACAGTATAGTAATATTGGATGATAACTTGTTTTGAACTAGGACAGAGGAATTTATAACAGACTTTTTACGGACATAACTTAGGTAAAGGAGATCCCCTGATTGTATGGGACACTTTTAAATGTGCCTTTAGATCTCTAAAACAAAAGCCATTTAGGTTAAAAGGGTCCATGTAAACAAAGGAACTTGAAGGACTAAGAGTACATATACATTTCAAGTCGGAACTTTACATACACTTAGGTTGGAGTCATTAAAACTCGTTTTTTCAACCACTCCACAAATTTCTTGTAAAAACCTTGTTGGCCTCTAGGGGGCAGTATTTTGACGTCTGGATGAAAATCGTGCCCAAAGTAAACTGCCTGTTACTCAGGCCCAGAAGATAGGATATGCATATTATTAGTAGGTTTGGATAGAAAACACTCTAAAGTTTCCAAAACTGTTCAAATAATGTCTGTGAATATAACAGAACTGATATGGCAGGCGAAAACCCAAGGAAAATCCATCCAGGAAGTGCCATTATGTTTTTCCATTGAAAGCCGATCCACCATATAAAGGGATATGACCCAGATTACATTCCATATGGCTTCCACTAGATGTCAATAGTCTTTAGACATTGTTTCAGGCTTTTTTTCTGAAAAATGTGGGAGATACAGAACTTTCAATCAGTGGCCAGTGGATGCTGTCCCCTACCCTAGTGAAGTTAACAAACTATAGTTTGGCAAGTCGGTTAGGACACCTACTTTGTGCATGACAAGTAATTTTTCCAACAACTGTTTACAGACAGATTATTTCACTGTATCCCAACTCCAGGGTCAGAAGTTTACATACACTAAGTTGACTATGGCTTTAAACTGCTTGGAAAATTCCAGAAAATGTCAGGGCTTTAGAAGATTATGTTAGGCGAATTAACATAATTTGAGTCAATTGGAGGTGTACCTGTGGATGTATTTCAAGGCCTACCTTCAAACTCAGTGCCTCTTTGCTTGACATCATGGGAAAAATCAAAAGAAATCAGCCAAGACTTCAGAAAAAAAAATTGTAGACCTCCACAAGTCTGGTTGATCCTTGGGAGTCATTTCCAAACGCATGAAGGTACCATGTTCATCTGTACAAACAATAGTACGCAAGTATAAACACCATGGGACCACGCAGCCCTCATACCCCTCAGGAAGGAGATGCTTTCTGTCTCCTAGAGAAGAATGTACTTTGGTGCGAAAAGTGCAAATCAATCCCAGGACAACAGCAAAGGACCTTGTGAAGATGCTGGAGGAAACAGGTACAAAAGTATCTATATCCACAGTAAAACTAAGTCCTATATCGACATAAGCTGAAAGGCTGCTCAGCAAGGAAGAAGCCACTGCTCCAAAACCGCCATAAAAAAGCCAGACTATGGTTTGCAACTGCACATGGGGACAAAGATGGTACTTTTTGGAGAAATGTTCTCGTCTGATGAAACAAAAATAGAACTGTTTGGCCATAATGACCATTGTTATGTTTGGAGGAAAAAGGGGGAGGCTTGCAAGACGAAGAACACCACTCCAACCGTGAAGCACAGGGGTGGCAGCATCATGTTGTGGGGGTGCTTTGCTTGCAGGAGGGACTGGTGGACTTCACTAAATAGATGGCATCATGAGGAAAGGAAATGTATGTGGATATATTGAAGCAACATCTCAAGACATCAGCCAGAAAGTTAAAGCTTGGTCGCAAATGGGTCTTCCAAATGGATAATGACCCCAAGCATACTTCCAAAGTTGTGGCAAAATGTCTTAAGGACAACAAATCAATGTATTGTGATCACAAAGCGGGAGGGAGGGAGGGAGGGAGGCCAGGAAATCTCCAGGGCTGAATGGTTGTTGATCTACTCAGAGGACCGTTATTAGCATGTTTGAACCACTCCAACAAAAATTGTAAATTATCAGATAACTCAACAAGAAGGTCTGATTTCATTATTACTGAAACGGGATCTAAGTGGTAAATATAAAGAACATTAAAAAACATGGAGGCCCTTTACACTCTAGTGATCAAAAATTATAGCAAAACAAATCGCACATAGAATTAAAAAAGTATTGTTGGATATTATTCATCCTAAACAGACAGCTTTTTAAAATGGACGATACATTGGAGATAATATAATTTATTGGAGATAATATAAGTACTGGAAACAATATAACACTATGAAAAATCTGGGAAACCAGGCCTGGTATTCATAGCTGACTTTGAAAAGGCTTTTGATCAAGTATGACTGGA